>NC_089596.1:22934991-23154991 GCF_019320115.1 Miscanthus floridulus
TTCCTTAAAATTATACTAGCATCAT
This sequence comes from Miscanthus floridulus, assembly GCF_019320115.1. NCBI lineage: Eukaryota > Viridiplantae > Streptophyta > Magnoliopsida > Poales > Poaceae > Miscanthus > Miscanthus floridulus. The sequence continues at coordinate 22,935,017 of NC_089596.1, forward strand.
AAGGTGTTGAAACAGGTTTGCAGTCACTATAACCAAAGCGACTTAGAACATTTTCCACATACTGGGATTGCAAGAGTGTAACCCCACCATCACCTTCTCTTACTAGTTTTATATTAAGGATAACATCAGCTTCTCCCAAATCTTTCATCTTAAAGTTTTGAGACAAAAAGTTCTTGACTTCCTTAATCACATTAAGGCTTGTCCCAAAAATCAATATGTCATCGACATATAAGCACAATATCACTCCTTCACCTCCACCAAAGCGATAGTACACACACTTGTCGGCTTCATTCACAACAAAGCCAACGGACGTAAGAGTTTTATCAAACTTCTCATGCCACTGATTAGGAGCTTGCTTGAGGCCATACAAAGATTTTAACAGCTTACACACCATTCCTTCTTGACCTTTTGCTACAAACCCTTCTTGATGATCCATATAGATCTCCTCCTCCAACTCTCCATTTAGGAAAGATGTCTTAACATCCATTTGATGGATGAAAAGACCATAAGAAGTTGGTAGTGAAAGTAACACTCGAATTGTGGTTTGAAAGGATCAAGATGCCCAAGAGGGGGGGGTGAATTGGGCTAATTCTAAATTTTCTTGCAATAATCAAATCCTACGGATAGCCCAATTAACCCCTTGTGCCTAAAAAGTGTTTATATCAAACTAATGCACAACAACCTCGCAACCAACGTTCCAAACTTACTCTAGCAAGCAATTCTATGGATGTAAGACAAGTATTGAAATGCTCAAAGTAAATACTCAAAGTAAGTGCTCAACGTAAATAGAGAGAGAAAGGAACGCGGCGATGTTTTGCCGAGGTATCGGAGAGTCGCCACTCCCCACTAGTCCTCGTTGGAGCACCCGCGCAAGGGTGTAGCTCCCCCTTGATCCGCGCAAGGATCAAGTGCTCTCTACGGGTTGATTCTTCGACACTCCGTCGCGGCGAATCACCCAAAACCGCTCACAACTTGAGTTGGGTCACCCACAAGCTCCGCCGGGTGAACACCAAACTCCCAATCACCACCAAGCCGTCTAGGTGATGGCGATCACCAAGAGTAACAAGCACGAACTCTCACTTGACCACGCGAAGCCTAATGAGAAGATGGATGCACACTTTTGCTACTCTTGATTTGCTAGTGAGGCTACTCTCTTGGATTCTCAAATCACAAACACCTCACTAGGACCTTGCTCTTCTTGGCACTCACAAACGTGTTTCTCAGCTGTTGGAATGAGCAAAAGATACTCCACTCACGAGTGGACCTTCTATTTATAAGCCAGCCTAAAAAACGAACCGTTATGAGCTTCTGCGGGACGACCGGACGCTCCGATCGTGATGACCGGACGCTCCGGTCAATTCAACCCGCGAACCAGTATTAAAGAGTCGACCGGACGCTGGTAGGGTCCAGTCAGCACTGACCGGACGCGTCCGGTCGCATAAAACCCTTACTGGAACCTTACTGGACTCGACCGGACGCTGAACCCTCAGGGTCCGGTCAGCACTGACCGGACGCGTCCGGTCACTCTTTCCCAAGTCTGGACCCTTACTGGAGTCGACCGGACGCTGGCCCTCAGCGTCCGGTCACATGACCTTCCAGCGTCCGGTCACACCAGACTTGTTCACTTCAGTCAAATAAACTGACCGGACCCTGCGGCCAGCGTCCGGTTGCACCGGAGCCAGCGTCTGGTCAGTGTTTGACCCTCCATTCACTTCCAACTTTCGAACATATGTGAATGAAGTTTGCTCCAAAGGATCTTAGGCATTTATAGGAGCTACCTAGAGCTAGTTTTAACAAGTGTGCACCACACCTAACTCACTAGACTCAACTAGGTCAAGCTACCCGTTCATACCCCCCTTTATAGTACGGCCAAAGAAAAAAAACAAAGTCCTAAACTACTCTAAGTGTCTCTCCAACTCCAATTGACACTTAGAACTAGTTATCCTTAACCTTGTCGTCCATCCTTTGAAAACCGAAACGATTTCCATCGTAGGGGCATGATAACCTCGATTTCCCAATCGATCTCCATTACCATGACTTAACTTAATTGCCTCTGCAAAACACACGTTAGTCATAGTAACTTTGTATTGACATTAATCACCGAAATCCAACTAGGGGCCTAGATGCTTTCAATCTCCCCCTTTTTGGTGATTGATGACAATACCACCTCGAGTATGTTATAGAGTGAGGTTTTTGACGGGCTTGGTTCATATAAGCTTTTGTCAATAAGAACAAAAGAGTTAGTCAAGCTTATATGACCCAAGCCAACACAATGTACTCAAAGGATATGAATTAAGCATGAGTACAAATAACAAAGCTCATTTGCTTCGAAATATAAGCGCGGAAGCAATAGCAAATGAGCATTACCCAAGTGATATGACATATAGATAAAGCAAAGTAGAAGTCACACATATCAAATATCACAACCATGTAGATAGCACTATCACATATATATAATAGTATGCATGAAAGTAAACACACGAATGCATAAGTAATAGTGTATCACACAAATAAAACTCCAAATGTATATAATAAGTTAATACTATATAACTAGCTCCCCCTAAATGTAGCTCCCCCTGAGACTACATACTCGTACACCCTCTCCCCCTTTGGCGTCAAACACCAAAACCTAGGGCGGGGCTGCAGCGGACGTGCCGGGCGCTGAAGAACGTGGGGCAAGTTGGAACTGGGCACCATCAGCATCTGACCCTGAGCTCTGAACTGACTGACCCTCTGTGGCAGGAAGTGTCGCTGAAGCGATCTGGGTCTGAGCTGGGGCTGGTGCTGCCTGTGAAGCTGTAAGTATGTCTGTGGTAGGATCGGACGAGGCGACAGACGAGGGGAGCCTCTGAGTAGTCACTGCGACTGGATCTGCTGTAGATGGACCGGCGGTATGCATATGAGGCGGAGTAGGCATGCCGGTCAACTCGCTGAAGGAAGCTCCAAGACTCCTGGAGACTGACGTCTCAGGCACGAATAGCGAGGAAGACTGCTCTGGTGTGAAGCCCGTCTGAAATGGAGTGAACTGCGGGGCTACCACGGGTGAGGCTAACCACTGGGACACCTGTATGGGCGGTGAAGCAAACTGAGCTGGAGGCTGTCCCTGACTCTGGAGCCCACTGGGCTGTACTGCTGGAGTCGTCGAAGTGGTGGGAGGCTGTGCAAGCTGGGGCGAAGGCTGTGGCAGTGGGATCCCAATAGCTGTCACTACATGCTGCATGAATCCCATGAGCTGCTGCTGCATAAGTAACTGCTGGTGCTGAAGAAGCTGCTGCTGCCACTGAAACTCGTCCTGACGAGCCTGAAACTGTGCGAAGTTGGCAGCTGTCTCCTGTGCCTGTCGTGTCTGATCCTGCTGCATCCGCTCAAGAATGGCAATGAGAGCGGGGTATGTCTGTGGAGCAGGTGGAGCAGAACTGGAGCTACCGGCCTCTGCATCATGTCTGCGTGGAGGCATCTGAGGTATAGGCTGGTAGTCGTCGTCAGAGCTGTCACTGTACTCGCTCACCTCCTGCTGTGCCTCTAGCTCCTCCTCCTCAGTGGCTGCAATCCCTCTGATGATCTCATCCTGCTGAGCTGCAGACTCTGGCACGTCGGGGCGACGACTAGGCTGACTGGGTGCCTGAGGAGTGGCGTGTCTGATCCTCTGTGACAGGTTGTAAGCCGGGAACTCTATAGTGGCACCTGTATACTCATCCATCATGCCAGGGGGCTTATCAAGCACAACCCTGCGGATGAGGAACGTGATCCAGTGAGCATAGGGAAGCTACCTGCGACCCTTGAATCCCTCAGCTATAGTATCCTCCATCTCTGAAAGAAGGTGGTCCCAGATGTCAAACACTGTCATCTGCATGATGGCATTGAGAAGCCAGAGCTGTAAGCGAGTCAGGCCCTCCCTGTATCCCAACCTGGGAAGCAGTGTCCTCCTGATGATGGCCTCTAGTATCCTCGCTGTAGGAGTCAAGTCACTGGGGTTCCTGCTCGACCCCTCTCCAAACGGCTCCTTGAAGCAATGCCGCACTAAATCTGTAGGGGGCACCTGCCCTCCATGAGGACGCCTGGGAGGCTCCTGATGTCCATAGCACACCTCATGCATCTTTACAGGCTGCTCCTGTAGTCTCAGTATCTCCCTGACTCTGCCACTAGTCACTCTGTAGTCTTTGCCTTTGAAAGCAAAGTGAATGAATCTGTGATGAGGATCAATGTAGAGCGAGGCATAAAACTGACGGACCCAAGAAGGTACATATATGCCCGTCCGTCCAATCAAATCTGTCAGTCCTGGCAAATATGACAAGTATTGCCGAATGCCCTCTCCGGCTGCTGCCACAATGGACTCTATCTGACAGACCCTCTGTGATCTGAACACTGCCCCACTGTTAAGATATGCATTGTAGAAATCCTCATGCAGTGGCGTGTAGAACCCCTCAGCTGCTCTCTCATCCCTCCTCGGAGGAAACCAAACCTCAAACTCAACAAACCGCAGCTGCTGAACCTGCCTGGCTGTAGCGGCCCTCAAGTTGAGGTGAACCACTGGAGGCGGACCCTGTGGTCTGGGCGGAGGGCGTGAACCCCTGCGCTGTGTAACTGGCCTCGGTGGAACTGCAACACTGGTACGACTCGAGCGGCGTAGCTGAGGTGCCGGCTCGGTCTCCTGACTCTCCTGAGTCTCCTGGGCTGGCTGAGGCTCTGCTGGTGGGGGCTGCTGCTGTGCTGACGGACCTTCCTCAATGGCGACCCGTCGTCCTGCAAACGTGGCAGTCCCAGCTGGACTACCGTGACGACGCTCAACCTCCTCAATCGTAGCTCTGAGTGCTGGTGAAATCGGCTGATCTGCAATGACAACTCCGCTGCGGGCACCACCTCTCTCGGCACGCTCTGCAGCCTCTGCAACAGCTGCTGCTCTCGCTGTCTCTGCGTCGGGGTACTTCCGCTTCTTGGATGTCACCTGCTTGGTTGACTTGCCTTTGGATCCGGCTGGCTGACGAGGCGGGGGCCTCCGATCATCATCACCTGGGCCACCACCAACATTCTTGGTGCGAGCCATCTGAACTGACAAGATGGTGAACTGTCGCTGATGAAGATCAACTGTCAAACTGCCGCTTTCGAGGCTTGGCCTCGATCCTTACTCGCGAGCTTGGCTCCGAGTTAACTGCCAACTGCCAATTGAACCACAACGGAACCGACCCGCTGCACGATAGAATAGATGGATATACAAATAAATACCATATGTCTAATAGATGCGAAACCCTAATAGAGAAAGCAATGTAGATGCGAATTTGAATCGAGTGGCTTTCTACCTGACGATCAGCGATCCGAGAAGAGATAAGATATCACGTGGGGGATCCTCGGAACCGGGCTAGGGTTAGGTCAAGTGCCCTGAATGCAATGGGGAATCAGTGCGATTAGAATTTGATCTAGGTCACACTTGGAGATTAAGATTGAAACACAAAGCTTTCCATACCAATCAATGGAAGGAAAGGGCAAGAGCACTTGGCGAAGACCGGCAGCCTTGGCAACGATCGACTGGCGGAGCTTGGGCGCGAGGAGGCCGGCGAGATGCGGAGCAGGCGTGGTGGCTCGGCTGCGGGCTTGGCTGGAGCGCGGCTAGGCAGTGGCGGCTGCTCGGGCTAGGGTTGGCGAGCGAGGCAGCGGCGGCTCGGCAAGGCAGCGGCGGCGCGGCTTGGTGGCGCGTGGGCTAGGGCACGGCTGCGGTTCAGGCTTAGATCAAGGAAGAAGAAAAACACGGTTCGGATAAATAGCCCCCAAAACGCGACAGAAAAGGAAACGGAAAAGAGTCTTAAAGCCGCGCGAGATCCACTGACCGGACGCTCCGGTGGTAGCGACCGGACGCTACCACCCAGCGTCCGGTCGATTCCAGAGAGGTCCAAATCCTCTGGAATCGCGACCGGACGCGTCCGGTGGTCCATGACCGGACGCATGCAGGGTCCGGTCAGTACTGCTTGTCCTTCTTTCGATCGACCGGACGCAGAACCCTTCCTGACCGGACGCACAGACGCAGCGTCCGGTCACTCCTTCATTAGCAGTTCACCTCCTGTGAACTGACCGGACGCTGGACAGCAGCGTCCGGTGCAGCGTCCGGTGCACCTTTTACAGCAATCCTTCAACATTCCTTCGCGCTACCTGTTCCCAATCAAGTCCCAACTTGAATAAGATCCAAATAAACACCAATTGGGACTGATGTGAGTGACCTCTCTCAAACCCTCATATTTTTCAAAATATTTTTGCCTTAGGCTATAATTCTTTTTAAGAAAATAGGCAACAAGAGGGCAAATGGAACAAAACGACAAAACAACATTCATGCATATGTAATACTTGTAAGTAAATCTAGTTGCTTGTCAAGTTTGATCCAAGGTTAAGCTTCTTCACACGCTTTTCGGCGGTTATCTTAACCATGTTAGACAAGCCCTAAATGCATTGCCACAAATTAAACATGTTGTATATTACAATGAATGCAAGGGACAACACAAGCTCAATTTTTAGTGAAGTTACTAAAATCAAGTACATTGAGCTCGTTCCGCAATCTACAAAATGTAGCCTCATCTAGCGGTTTAGTGAAGATATCCGCTAATTGATCTTCGGATCTTACACCTTCTAGTGATATATCATTTTTAGCTACATGATCTCTTAGAAAGTGATGGCGGATATCTATATGCTTGGTGCGAGAGTGTTGAACCGGATTATTTGCAAGTTTTACCACACTTTCATTGTCGCACAAAAGAGGTACTTTCTCCAGAACTACTCCATAGTCTAGTAAAGTTTGTTTCATGTATAAAATTTGTGCACAACAAGCACCCGCGGCAATGTATTCCGCTTCGGCGGTGGACAAAGCCACACTATTTTGTTTCTTGGAGGACCAAGACACAAGTGATCTACCAAGCAAATGGCACCCTCCGGATGTGCTCTTTCTATCAACTTTGCATCCGGCGTAGTCCGAATCGGAATAGCCAATTAATTCAAATAAAGCTCCTTTGGGATACCAAAGGCCAATGCTTGGTGAGTGCTTAAGATACCTAAGGATTCTTTTTACGGCAATTAAATGTGTTTCCTTAGGACTAGCTTGAAATCTAGCACACATACACACACTAAACATGATGTCGGGCCTAGATGCGGTTAAATATAACAAGCTACCAATCATAGAACGGTAGAGAGTTTGATCAACCGAGTTACCTCCCTCATCTAGGTCGAGATGTCCATTGGTAGGCATTGGGGTCTTGATTGGCTTACATTCATCCATCTTGAATCTCTTGAGAAGATCTTTTGTGTATTTCTCTTGAGAGATGAAGATGCCTTCTTCCATTTGCTTGACTTGAAAACCAAGAAAGAATGTAAGCTCACCAATCATTGACATCTCGAACTCCTTAGACATCAATTCACCAAATTCTTTGCATGAGTCTTCATTTGATGATCCAAAGATGATATCATCAACATATACTTGGCAAATGAAGATATGCCCATCAAGCTTCTTGGTGAATAGTGTGGTGTCGACCTTCCCAATGGTGAAGCCCTTCTCAATAAGGAAATCCCGAAGGCGCTCATACCAAGCTCTTGGGGCTTGCTTAAGCCCATATAATGCCTTGGACAACCTATAAACATGATTAGGATATCTAGGGTCTTCAAACCCGGGGGGTTGATCAACATAGACTAGTTCATTAATAAAGCCATTTAAGAATGCACTTTTCACATCCATTTGATATAGTTTCATTTTATGATGTGATGCATATGCAAGAAGGATACGGATGGCTTCTAATCTTGCAACCGGTGCAAAGGTTTCTCCAAAATCTAAACCTTCAACTTGAGAGAAACCCTTTGCTACTAGTCTTGCCTTGTTCCTCACAACAACACCTTGATCATCTTGCTTGTTGCGAAACACCCACTTCGTTCCAATGACTCTTGCACCTTTTGGTCGCTCTTCAAGATTCCAAACTTCATTGCGAGTGAAGTTGTTCAACTCTTCATGCATGGCATTGATCCAATCCGGATCTTTGAGAGCTTCTTCTACCTTGGTAGGCTCATAGCAAGAGACAAAAGAGTGATGAGCAATAAATGAGGTAAGTTTTTGAGATCGAGTCATCACCCCCTTTGTTGGACTCCCTATGATGAGATCTTGTGGATGATCTTGAAGGAGAGGTGTATTTCTTCGATTGACCACTTGAGAGGGAGGTTGTGGAGCATCAACATCTTGTGCTTGTACCACCATTTGCTCATGGGAGATATGAGTATCTTCATTTTCTACTCTCCCAACTTTTTCACCATCTTGTGATGCATTTGATGAAGAATGTTGGTTAATGACTTGTACATCATCTTCATCATCTTTTGGCTTGATGTCTCCCACCGGAATATTCTTCATAGCCTCCCTCAATGGTTCATCACCTACATCATCAAGATTCTCATGTGCTCCTTGGGAGCCGTTAGATTCATCAAATTCCACATCATATGTTTCTTCAACCAAGCCGGTGGCATGATTAAATACTCTATATGCTTTGGACTTCAATGAGTAACCAACAAGAAAACCTATATCACAACACCTTTGAAACTTCCCTAGGTGTTGCCGCTTCTTGTAGATGTAGCACTTGCAACCAAACACCCTAAAGAAGGAGACGTCCGGCTTCTTCCCATTGAGCAACTCATATGGTGTCTTGACAAGGAACTTTTGAAGAAATAGGCGGTTGGATGCATAACATGCGGTGTTGATTGCTTCCGCCCATAGAGCTTCGGGGGTGTTGTACTCATCTAGCATTGTCCTTGCAAGAGTGATTAAAGTCCGATTCTTCCTCTCAACTACACCATTTTGTTGAGGAGTATAGGTTGCGGAGACTTCATGTTTGATTCCAACTTCATCACAATAAGCTTCTATGTTTGTGTTGTCAAACTCTTTGCCATTGTCACTTCTTATCTTCTTTAGCTTCACTTCAAATTCATTTTGAGCTCTCTTGGCAAACTTCTTGAAACAAGATGCAACTTCGGATTTGTCATGAAGGAAGAACACCCATGTATATCTTGAATAGTCATCCACAATCACAAGACAATAGAGATTTCCTCCCAAACTCTTGTATGTTGTTGGTCCAAATAAATCCATGTGTAGGAGTTCTAGCACTCTTGTGGTTGACATGAAAGCTTTGGTTGGATGAGTGTTTGCAACTTGCTTGCCGGCTTGACATGCACTACAAAGCTTGTCCTTCTCAAACTTCACATCCTTCAATCCTCTCACCAAATCATTCTTCATAAGCTTCTTGAGTGAGCTCATCCCAACATGAGCAAGTCTTCTATGCCATAGCCACCCAAGTGTTGTTTTGGTGAATAGGCAAGTCTTCAAGTTTGCATCTTCAGAGGTGAAGTCAACTAGATATAAGTTGTTGTATCTAAATCCATTGAATATCACTTGATTGTCATCTACCTTGGATACAACAACCTCCTTCTTGGTGAATAAGCATTGAAAGCCAAGATCACACAATTGCCCAACGGATAGCAAGTTGAAGCTCAATGAAGCAACATAGAGCACATTGGAGATAGAATGATCATTTGATATTGCCACTTTGCCCAATCCTTTAACCTTGCCCTTTGAATTATCTTCAAATGTTATTTTCTCTTGTCCATCTACCTCTTCATCTAGTGAGGTGAACATACGAGGATCACCGGTCATATATTGAGTGCAACCACTATCAATAACCCAATGACTTCCACCGGTCTTGTAGTTCACCTACACACAAGAGATTCAAGCTTTAGGGATCCAAGCTTGTTGAGGGCCCTTCACCTTCTCAACAAGTGACTTAGCCACCCAAATTTTCTTAGGCCTACTCTTGTTGGGGGGACCTAAGAATATGACTTTCATCTTTCCACTCGAATCTTTTCTAAGCATGTAGTGAGCATTGAAGGCAAAGGGTCTAGCATGCTTGGGCAAGGGTTGTGGTGGTGGAGTTTGGCACTCATGAGCAAAGTGGCCTTCTTGTCCACATTCAAAACATCTCTTTGGCTTTGGCTTTGGCTTTGATTGTTGGTGTTGAGCTTGAGCCTTCTTCTTCTCTACACTTGCCATATATCCAATGCCACTTCTATCCATCTTCATGACGGTATTCATGAGTAGCTCACTTTGGAGATGCTTGCCTCTAGCAAACTTGCTCAATCCCACCTTGAGATGCTCTTTCTCCATCTTGAGCTTCTTGTTTTCTTCCTTGAGAAGATCATTGTTCTTCTCCTCCTTGAGTTTCTTGACTTCTTCTTTTAACTTCTCATTTTCAAGGATCACCTCTTTGTCATGATCAAGAGTTTCTAGCACAATGGTGTTGTGACTTTTCATTTCTTCAAGATCTTTCATGAGCTTCTCATTGTTACTCTTGAGCTTGACATACTCATCATAGTCATAGCACTCAACCACTTGCTTGCCCTTGCTACTAGATCCATGCTCAATGCTTTCATCAATTAAATCATCACATGAGGTAGCTATATCAATCTTAACAACATGGTTAGTAGCATCATGTGGCCCATTTGGTAAGAATTCTTGTGCAATAATAAGGGTATCATAATTGATCTTTAGAGTTGCATATTCATCTTTTAGCTTATTGTGACTAGTGATAAGCTCATTGTGCACCCACTCAAGTTTATCATTTTTATCTTTAAGCTCTTTCTTAGAAGATTTGAGCTCCTTGAGTTTGGATGATATAGAATCATTTGTTTCTTTGAGCTCATCATTAGCCTTTTCTAATGTGTCACATTTAGCTAAGAGTGAGTCATTTTTAGCATCAAGTTTTTCATTTGTAGCTCTACTCTTTCTAATGATCTTAGTATATTTTCTTAGTATTTTGACAAGATCATCATAAGTAGGTGAGTCATCATCATCGCTATCACTATCATCATCACTAGCATGTTCATCATCACTACTATCATCACTCTTAGTTACCTTGCGTTCACCTTTGGCCATAAGGCATAGGTGTGTTGAGGATGATGGCGATAGTGGTGGTGAAGATGCAAGATCAATAGCAATGGCGGCCACCTTTTCATCGTCACTCTCATCATCGGATGATCCACTTGATGAATCAATGTCCGTGAGCCAATCACCGACAATATAGGCCTTGCCACTCTTCTTCTTCTTGTAGAACTCCCTCTTTTTGCCATCTCTCTTCTTGTATGGCTTGTTCTTCTTCTTTTCATCTTCATCACTTGAATCATCTTTCTTGCCCTTGTTCTTGAACTTGTCTTTCTTGGGCTTTGTGCATTGATGAGCTAGATGACCAAGTTCGCCACAATTGTAGCAATCTATCTCGGAGATTGGCTTTCTTCTTGAGCTAGTGAAGAACTTCTTCTTCTTGCCATCAAACTTGATGCCACTCTTGTTTAGCTTTTTTAGCATCTTGGTGGTCTTCTTCACTATGAGGGCAAGGCTTTCTTCATCATCTTCATCACTTGAGCTCTCATACTCAAGTCTTGCTTTGCCCTTGTCTTGGCTAGCTTTGAATGCTAGGTCCTTCTCTTTCTTCTTTGTAGAGGATGAGCCATCTTGTGGTGTGATGTGCATGTACATCTCATGAGCATTTATCTTTCCCAAGATTTGTGTCGGTGTAGCGGCGGAAAGATCACCTTGATGTAGCACGGTCACAATGTGCCCATATTTATCAATGGGGAGGACACTCAAGATTTTTCTCACAACATCGGATGGTGACATTTGAGTAAGTCCAAGCCCATTGACTTCCTCTACAAGAACATTTAATCGAGAATACATCTCATTAGCACTTTCTTTGGGAAACATCTCAAAAGAATTTAGCTTTTTAATCACAAGATGATAGCGTTCCTCACGCTCACTCTTGGTTCCCTCATGGAGCGCACAAACGTCCGACCATAGAGCATGGGCGTCTTTGTGGTTCCTTACACGATTGAACACCTCTTTGCAAAGGCCTCTAAAAATGGTGTTGCGAGCCTTTGCATTCCATTTCTCATAATTCACTTCATCGCCTTGAAGTTGTGCGGCATTCCTAGGTGCGGGGAACCCTTGAGAGGCGGCTCTAAGAATTCCAACATCTAGAGCTTCTAAGTATGCCTCCATGCGGATTTTCCAATATGGAAAATCATCTCCCTCAAAGATAGGAGGAGGTCCATCCCCGTGAGACATCTTGCTCTAAGCGATTAAGCTTAAAAATGTGAGCACGAGGCTCTGATACCAATTGAAAGGATCAAGATGCCCAAGAGGGGGGGTGAATTGGGCTAATTCTAAATTTTCTTGCAATAATCAAATCCTACGGATAGCCCAATTAACCCCTTGTGCCTAAAAAGTGTTTATATCAAACTAATGCACAACAACCTCGCAACCAACGTTCCAAACTTACTCTAGCAAGCAATTCTATGGATGTAAGACAAGTATTGAAATGCTCAAAGTAAATACTCAAAGTAAGTGCTCAACGTAAATAGAGAGAGAAAGGAACGCGGCGATGTTTTGCCGAGGTATCGGAGAGTCGCCACTCCCCACTAGTCCTCGTTGGAGCACCCGCGCAAGGGTGTAGCTCCCCCTTGATCCGCGCAAGGATCAAGTGCTCTCTACGGGTTGATTCTTCGACACTCCGTCGCGGCGAATCACCCAAAACCGCTCACAACTTGAGTTGGGTCACCCACAAGCTCCGCCGGGTGAACACCAAACTCCCAATCACCACCAAGCCGTCTAGGTGATGGCGATCACCAAGAGTAACAAGCACGAACTCTCACTTGACCACGCGAAGCCTAATGAGAAGATGGATGCACACTTTTGCTACTCTTGATTTGCTAGTGAGGCTACTCTCTTGGATTCTCAAATCACAAACACCTCACTAGGACCTTGCTCTTCTTGGCACTCACAAATGTGTTTCTCAGCTGTTGGAATGAGCAAAAGATACTCCACTCACGAGTGGACCTTCTATTTATAAGCCAGCCTAAAAAACGAACCGTTATGAGCTTCTGCGGGACGACCGGACGCTCCGGTCAGTTCAACCCGCGAACCAGTATTAAAGAGTCGACCGGACGCTGGCAGGGTCCGGTCAGCACTGACCGGACGCGTCCGGTCGCATAAAACCCTTACTGGAACCTTACTGGACTCGACCGGACGCTGAACCCTCAGGGTCCGGTCAGCACTGACCGGACGCGTCCGGTCACTCTTTCCCAAGTCTGGACCCTTACTGGAGTCGACCGGACGCTGGCCCTCAGCGTCCGGTCACATGACCTTCCAGCGTCCGGTCACACCAGACTTGTTCACTTCAGTCAAATGAACTGACCGGACCCTACGGCCAGCGTCCGGTTGCACCGGAGCCAGCGTCCGGTCAGTGTTTGACCCTCCATTCACTTCCAACTTTCGAACATATGTGAATGAAGTTTGCTCCAAAGGATCTTAGGCATTTATAGGAGCTACCTAGAGCTAGTTTTAACAAGTGTGCACCACACCTAACTCACTAGACTCAACTAGGTCAAGCTACCCGTTCATACCCCCCTTCATAGTACGGCCAAAGGAAAAAACAAAGTCCTAAACTACTCTAAGTGTCTCTCCAACTCCAATTGACACTTAGAACTAGTTATCCTTAACCTTGTCGTCCATCCTTTGAAAACCGAAACGATTTCCATCGTAGGGGCATGATAACCTCGATTTCCCAATCGATCTCCATTACCATGACCTAACTTAATTGCCTCTGCAAAACACACGTTAGTCATAGTAACTTTGTATTGACATTAATCACCGAAATCCAACTAGGGGCCTAGATGCTTTCATGGTTAATCGAGCAATAGGTGAATAAGTGTCAAAGAAGTCTTCTCCTTTCTAAGTATAGCCCTTAGCCACAAGCCTTGCATTGTACTTTTCAATAGTACCATCAGGCCTAAGCTTCTTCTTGAACACCCACTTGCATCCTACGGGTTTACACCCATAAGGACGTTCTACGACTTCCCAAGTTCCATTAGACATAATAGAATCTATTTCACTCCTTACAGCTTCCTTCCAATAGTCAGCATCAAGAGATGAATATGCCTCTTCAATGGTTCTAGGGGTGTCATCCACGAGGTATACAATGAAATCATCACCAAAGGACTTTTCAATCCTTCGTCTCTTGCTCTTTTTGAGAGCTTCATTGTTATCCTTCTCAGGATTTTCTACAAGTGTAGGTTCATTGTGTTCTATCACATCAGTAGAGATATCCTTCTCGATAAACTCTTGCCTAGATGAACTTGTTTCATCTCTCATAGGAAAGATGTTCTCAAAAAATGTAGCATCTCTTGACTCCATTATAGTACCAACATACAAGTCAAGTACTTCTAATTTTACTACTAAAAATCTATAGCCAACGCTGTGAATAGCATAACCCAGAAAGACACAATCCACAGTTTTAGGTCCAAGCTTACGTTTCTTAGTTATCGGCACACTAACTTTTGCCAAACAACCCCAAGTACGTAAGTAAGAAAGTGTTAGCCTCTTTTTCTCCCATTCCTCAAATGGCGTTATTTCTTTATTCTTTGTAGGAACACGATTTAGGACATGACAAGCAGTCAATATAGCCTCACCCCACCATTCCTTGGATAGTCCTGTTGTATCTAACATGGCGTTAACCAAATCAGTTAGAGTGCGGTTCTTTCTTTCGGCAACCCCATTTGACTGAGGTGAGTAGGGAGGCGTCCTCTCATGAATTATACCATGTTCCTCGCAGAATGAAGTAAAAACATTTGAGAAGTATTTGCCACCACGATTCGACCTAATTTGTTTGATCTTTCTCTCTAGTTGGTTTTCTACTTCAGCTTTATAAATTTTAAAGTAATGTAATGCTTCATCTTTTGACTTCAACAAATAGATGTAACAAAATCTAGTGCAATCATCTATCAAAGTCATGAAATATTTTTTACCACCTTTTGTCAACACACCATTCATTTCCACAGATCGGAATGAATTAATTCTAAAGGTGTCAAGTTCCTTGCCTCTGCAGCCTTGTGAGGCTTGCGAGTTTGTTTTGATTCAACACAAACATGACACTTATAATTTTTGACAGAGGTAAATTTTGGAATTAAACTTAAATTAGCTAAGCGCGTCATACAACCAAAATTAATGTGACAAAGCCTCGAATGCCAAACATTTGATTCATCAACATTCACAGCGTTGTTCACAACTTTATTACAATCATCAGACAAAGACAAGCGGAACAAGCCTCCGCTATCATAACCTTTTCCAATAAAAGTACCAAACTTAGACAGAATGAATTTATTGGACTCAAAGACTAACTTATACCCATCCCTACACAGTAGAGATCCACTGACTAGATTCTTCTTGATAGTGGGGACATGCTGCACGTTCTTCAATTGCACGGTCTTTCCCGAAGTAAGCTTCAGATTGACCGTACCAGCACCAAGAACACGCGCATGTGATCCGTTTCCCATTAACAAGGAGCCAGTCCCTCCGACCTGGTAAGAAGAAAACAAGGAGATATCAGCACACACATGGATATTAGCCCCGGTGTCAATCCACCACTCGGGTGAGTAACATACTGAAAGAACTGTAGGTAATAAATTACCGTACCCCGATGTTCCTCTAGCCTCGCTTATAACCATGTTGGCAGACTTCTTGCCTTTGCGATTCGGACACTGTGAAGCAAAGTGATCCGGACTCTCGCACACAAAGCAGACTCCCTTCTTCTTCTTTTTAGTCGGTGCAGTTGTTTGTTTAGTCTTTCCTTGGTTCTGCGGTGGTTTCTTTCTCTTCTTTTGGAAATTGGAATTGTTCTTCTGAACAAAGTTGGCACTTGAAGCTCCAACAATTCCTTTTCCTCGTGTGTCTTTTGCTCTCGCCTTCTCTTCAACATCAAGAGTCCCAATGAGATCAGAGATACTGAACTCTTTCCTCTTGTGTTTTAGAGAAGTAGCAAAGTCCCTCCAAGAAGGTGGCAGCTTAGAGATAATAGCTCTGGCCACAAACTTGTCGGGAACCATACAAGGAATCTCTTTGCTGCAGTCTTTGAGATCTTTTGATAGCGCCTAAATCTCATGAGCTTGTTCAACTATAGGACGGTCTTCAACCATCTTGTAGTCAAGGAACTGCTCCATGAGATACAGCTCATTGCCAGCATTAGACACTCCAAACTGAGCCTCAAGAGTTTCCCACATCTCTTTGCCAGTTGGCAGCGAAAGGTACGTGTCAATAAGATTTTTAGCTAGAACACTTATGATGGTGCCACGGAAAAAGCTGTCAGCACGATCAAAGGCATTTGCATCCTCTGACGTGCTGCCCTCGGGCTTTCCGGCTACGACATGCATAACGTTCATGGCTGTCAACCACAACATAAGCCTCTCACGCCAACGCTTGTAATTGGAACCATCAAATACGTTTGGCTTAATGGACGCAGCAAAACTAGATACCGAAAGCCTATCAACAATATAAGGTTTTTGGATTGTTAGAATTCTAGACATATTTCGGTATATTTTAATTCCAAAATTAAACATGTAAAATATTATTATGACTATGTTGAGTGATTCAGTGACCAGATAATATGTGCTAGTGTTCAAGTTTAAACAGCTAATAAACAAGAACAAATATGCGGCAGTGTTCAAGTTTAAACAGCTAATAAACAAGAACAAATATAAGCACAGATAAATTATGTTGTACCCTGAGGCGGGGCCAGTGCCGAAGGCACCGGAGGCGCCGTTACCATCTGGACTAGTCATACTAGTCGTGGGATGGCCTCAGTTGATGTAGTCGTACAACAATGATGCAGGAAGAGGTGGTTGCAGTGCAGTCCCTCGAACGGCCTCCAGGAAGAAGAGGAAGTAGTCGATCAGTGCTGCAACTCGGCCACCAAGAAGTAGTCGTTGTAGTCGATCAGCGCTGCGCCTCGGCCACTAGGACGTAGTCGATCAGGGAGGGAGTGAGCAGTCACGTTCAATGCTTCCCAAAAACCTTATCGCCTGCCTATCCCGAGCAGGATCTCTGGCAGAAGGCGAGGTTCTGGAGGCTCTGCTCTCGCCAGAACTTGTGCGTGCAGTGCTGGCGATGGGAATACAAGAGCGCAGCAGAAGACAGTGGCAGAAGAGAGAAGTCTCCTCAAAGGAGTACTCGGTGCTCGTATGTATTTTAGGAAGGAAGAGGAGAGTGCCTTATATAGACGAGCAGTGAGGGAGGGGAAATGAACCTGGACGCTTGGCATTCAGCACTGTCATCAATTTGCGGCAATCAATCTAGTAACCATTGGAATATACCAGAGATTAGTACGTAGCCGTTACTAGAATGAATTCTCTCAATTGATGACTCTGATAACCGGCAAAAGATTCACCGCACTGCATCACGTCGCTTCGCTCGCTCGGCTCGGCTTGGCTCAGCTTGGGCGTCGCCTCGCCTCGCCTCCGTCCACGCCCGGCTCGGCGAGGCGAGTGAGCGTGCGCGCATGTGGCACGCCAGTCTCCTTTATTGACTTTGCAATAGGTGTACTCAGAGTCCACCATTTAAGTCAGTTAAGATCTTCCTCAAATCCACTTATCTCTCTAGCATTTATTGGTGGGCTTTTAATTCTTAAATTGAATAAATAAATAGGCCAGCCCATATATTCCAACAGATTAAACCTGTGCGGGGTTGTCCATGGCAACAAACTAATAACCTTGAACAGCTAACAAACTAACCAACTTGCTCAGCAAGCAAGCCTGAGCGCACTCACGCTGTTGCTGCACGTCCAGGCTGGCACCGTGACGTCTGTAGGGAGGCACGGACCGGACCGGACGGATCCCATGGGCAGGCGTGAACCGGAAGCCCGTCGACTTGCTGGATCGGCTCATCGGCGCGCGTGAGGAATCTGGCGCGCGGACGACGGCGGTTTGTGACATCGATCCCAAACTACTAAACGTACGCAAACTAAACGTCATCGATCGTCGTCTCCGTGCACCGTGCTGCCTTGTACCCGTAGCCGGCCCGGTCCCAAACTAAACGTACGCACGGACACGTACGCCACACAGACCTGGTGCTGTGTGCAGCCGTTCCACGTTTCGCACAGCACCACGGTGCATATGTCGACCACAGACTGCAGCGAGCCACGCTGTCATCCGCCCGCTCCTGTAGTCCTGTCCTGGCGCGCGAAAGACGGCATGACGTCGGCTTCCATGCGCCGGGTGTGCCGGCCGTACGTGCGTTATTTTTCCATTGTAACATTTCTAGTTTTTGTGTAATAATATACAAAAATATTAATTTTTATTTTATTTTTTGCTTTGACTAGGTAGTGTGTCCGTGCGTTGGTACGGGATAACTAAATTTTTGTTAAAAAAAGATATGGATCGCACGATAAGATAATAATATTGAAAAATTAAATACTGACGTTAAAGTAACATTTAATCCAAAAAGTAAAGTTAATGAAATTAATAGTCACCGAGAGCAATATAAAATTATATAAATTTTAATTTAAACATGTGTTATACTGTTACTAAAAATGAATCTTTGAACATGATGAGACTATCATTCCACCATCATCACTGTCATTTCACTCTTGCTGACATCGGTTGTCTTCCATAAAGGAGTCGGTCTACATGCTACACGAGAAACTAAGCGGTGCAGAGACCGTCGACCTCAGAGAGCGATGGCCATTTGAGGTGATGCACAGGTCGACACTATGTCCATTCAGCTTTAGTTGTTCTTTTGCTAAAGCATCATGCTCACAAGTTTTTTTCTCATATGACAACGAGCAAATCAATGTGCCCATCACAACGAGAAGAAATGGCACTGCCATTCTCTGAACTAAGACTGCAATAAAGCATCTAAAGTTCAGTTATCTGGTACCAAGGTAATGGGAAACTTTCAATTAATAACTAAATGTGTACAAAATTGTTTAAATTAATCATGTCCAACTCCAGAACTATTTCAAAATTTCTTTGAGCATGGTGTTATGGTGGCTTTTGGTCCTTGTACACAGCTTTCAAGCATTCGTTGGCATCACTCTTCAAATCAGTCTTCAAATGCCGCTCCTGCTTGTCTCATTGCGCAAAAAAAAGTGCAGTCAACCCAACCCGTCATATATGTGGTAGTACCAAACATTTCTAGTCCTCAATATCACAGAATTAAGCACCATTGACAGTCAACCCCACGCAGATACTCCAAGATAACAAGAAAAGGGAAAAGCAAAGTAGCCGAAGTTTGAGGAAGACATGCAACCTAACCTTGATAAAGAATTATTCTATCAGCTGTCTAAGCATGGTTAGTGCTATTCATACTCTGTATCCATGTTTTTCACCTTAGTTTATCAGTGCCATCTGTAAGTCCATCCCCACTTATTAGGGCAAAAGTGCTCATGATAAAAGGCCTAAAATAACTTGGGGATTCATAAGCCAGGCTACCCATGCTTGGAAGCGGGGAGCACAAGCATCATCAGCCAAGGTGATTCCACAGGTCAAAACACACACAGAGTCACTTATAGCTAATGGAACGATATAAGATAGGAATTTTTCTTGATTTTTAATACAATCACAAAACGTTATGAACCACACCTTTTCAGAAATATGAAAATTTTATAAACCCGTCCAATACCAAAAAATTCAAAGCCAGCAGTGTTTCATCAATTACTGCCCAATCTCCTAATGAGTTGGTGACCATCCCTGACAGTTTCAGACTGACCCATTACCTTCAGTCTTATGCTTATATTGGTAAATGCCTAAGCGTTGCAATGGGTGCCACAAAAAATGTCAATATTTCGTCTTGCCCGAATATCCTCGTCAAGAGATAAGAAAGATATTCCCTATTGTGTAGAGTGAACATTATTATAAATGTATATTGATTTGTGTAAAATTTACACATAAACAAAACAGATAGAAGAGATATAACATTTACATATATCTGAGTTTGCTCAGAATTAATTAGGGAACAAAAATAAGGTTGCATTCGATGAAGTAAATGTGACAGAACCGCCCAATTTATACAAGATCAAGTATGGCTGTCCCCGCTTAACACGTTGACACGCGCATACTCTCACTTATATAAACCCGGTAGTCCGCCGAGTGTCACGCAGGACCTCGGTAAATCAACATCACAACCAAGATCGCGTGATTAAGCAAATACACATCACATACACAGTGTTGCAGCGGAAATAATATTACAAATAGATTCATAAATAATAATACAAGTTTGGATTTCAAAACCGATTAGTGAAAACAACATAACTTTCAAATGATTACATTAATATAAGTTCCAAATACGTTGCTAGCATAAGTGACATCCTCAGACAAAAGCATGTAGATGAGAAGTGAATATAGAGTCACCGAGCCCACCGGCGGTTAACCACCATCTTCAGCAGGCCCAAAACCTCACCTGCAACATGGTGGGATAAACCCTGAGTACTCGAATGTACTCAGCTAGACTTACCCGTCATAACCAGAAATAAAATTGACTCCAAGGAGTATGCAAGGCTTTATAAGTGGAGGTAGCTTGACAACATTTTGCATAAAAAGCGATTAACTCAATTATACATTATAATTCTATCATCAAGTTAATTAGGACTATCCATCTCTAGATTAGCAACTATCCTGTGCCAAACATGTGGTATATCTTTTTAGAGCATACAATAGTAACCATAGCAGGTATAGTAATTCCATGTTTATCCAAACCATCACATTCCATAATCCAATTACTACGATGTTGGGACTAGCCAAGTTTCTCACTATCCGGGAGAGACGGCGATTCGAATCGATTTCAACCAGCTGGGAATTTATTCCTAACACAAACCCAGGCAGACCAGATCAACGGTCACCTTAGGTCACCTTTGGTACAACTCAGGTACACATTTCGCGGGTCCATACCGCGCCGCACAATCTGGAACACCAGATGCCAGGATGCTCAGGCCAAACCTGCCCTTGGGCTCAGTCTGATCGTTCCCCGGAAGGAGCGCACAACAGAACGGTTCCCGGCCTAAGTTGAATTACTCGGCTTCGTGGTCGGAACGAGTTATCCGGCCAGCTAAGTGAGAGGCATGCGTTCAATCTTGTCAGAAGCGCCAACAACGGTACGGTCCTTAATCGACACAGACGGGGATAAGTCCACACCCAAGACCTCCATGTCTTGTTGCTTCTCTATCGACTTCCCGTCCGGTCTCAATTTACTTTTACCTCATGGTTCTGTTCCACGATAGCAGATATAGCCAACCGTGCTCCGGTATCCACCTGTATCTCGCAGGTGACAGGACATCACCCGACTTCTACCGGTCTAAGCATGGCTAAGCATATATATTCGATCCTGGACCTATACCGGTTAAAGGTGTAATATCTGGACAAGGAATGTATATGCATCAAGTGGTTTCATTCAACTCTTATAACCTAATGCATCAATCATAAATACTTAAGTAATCATTTGTAAAATACTGGGAGACTTAAAATGCTCCGGGGCTTGCCTGGGATCCGACACAAGTCAGTTCAGTTAGCTTGCACCAACTTGGTGACATCTCCGGTCCTAGCACTTGCTTAGTCCTTTCATCTTTGGGATAGATCCACCAAACACCATCTTCGGGTTTGACTCCACATCACATCCTTTACGTGGTTCATCTAGCGTACCTAAATGAGATGCAAGATGCATGTGTATGAATACATGGAAGTGCAATAGACAATGCATCGCATGCAGTAAGACAAGCACAAGGTTACGTTAACATGCACAAGCACTTCGCATTGCTTACTTTAAATATCACACAATTTATCATGCCACGATAGCAAAGAAGACGACAACACCAAGCATGACACAAGTTTCCCAAGATTTCAGGTACTCTAACTCAACCATCATCAAAGGTATGAGCCACACTTAGCAAAATACAAGCAAACAACTATAATTGGAATCTGTCAATTTCTGGACATGCAAACAGCAGCTACAAGATTTAGCTATAACTGGAGTTACACAAATCCAAATGACTTGCAAGAAGACATTCTGGAAAGCTTATGAAATTTTAGACAATTCATATTTAATCATCTTAGCATGATTCTCAAGTTAACTAAGTCAAATATACCCATTTACAGAAACTGGTCTAAACAAGACAGAGAGTAATCAATTCTGTAACCCAACTTTAAACAGGCATAACTCACAAACTACTTGGCCAAATACCACCAAATTTTTAACAAAATCTAGATAAATGAATTATCTACAACTTTGTTATTATCACCAAAAACTCATTCAAATAATAACTAGATCAAACACTAGCATCTTTCAGATCTGCTCAGAATAAAATCAAAACTTAATAGAAGACTTAAAAGTCATGTAACTCCTAAACTATCAGGCCTATGGTCTTACAATTTGAACACAAGAAATATTATGAAATTTGCTACAACTTTTGTATTCACTACAACCATAGCAAACATCATTTACACCACAAAAATGATTGCACAAGCAAAACTACAAATGCAGCCCAACAGCAGTGGTACAGAAAACTGATAGAAACTTCAGAGAATCATAACTGGAGTTCTAGACTTCCAACAATCATGAACCATAACTTTTTGAAAAGCTTAGGAAGTTACCTACAACTTTATTATTCTCATATTAAGATGATTCTACAGTTAGAAGGGTCAATTAATCCAATAATTGCAGCTCTGTCAAAAACATAGACAGAAACTGACATGCCACTTTAAACAGCTATAAATGGAGTTATACATGTCCAATAAATATGGTTCTAGACTTTTTAGAAAGCTTGTCAAATTCTAAACAACTTTGTTGTAAACACCTAAAGCTAATTCTACTACTAAGAAGGCCCCACAGTAAGAACAAGGAAACCCTGTCTGGGTTTAGGCAGAAACAGCCACAGAGATTTAAGCAAGTATAACTCAAGATCTACTTAGCCAAAAATCATGATATTTAACTTTTTGGAAAGCTTAAGAAAAGTACTACAACTCATGTATTTTCATCAAGTCATGATTCATAACTTAACTGAGCCAATTAATTCAAACATGCAAAACTGTTCAGAATAGGAGCAAATCAAAACAGGGCATTTGTTATTTTTATAACTCTTAAACTATAAATCCTAAACTCATGAAATTTTTACCAGACAACAACAATCACCTTAGTAGCACTCCACAAAAATTTCACATTTATTTGAGCACATGCAGTTATAAAAAAAACAAGTAAGACTAGCATTCAAACCCTGACTGCACAAATCCATTTTTACAGCTAAAACTTTAAACTAAAACTAGACATATTATAGATCTAGTGCATAGAGAATTTCACAAGGATTCCAAAAAGTCCTCATTTACTATTTTACGAATTTTCTACGATTTACTATGAATTTCCAAAGTTTCACCCGATTTACAACAAATAGGTCCCTCGAGGCACTATTCACTTGAGTCAATGACATTGCATTTAGGCCCTTCCCTTTTGTCGAATTTGAGGACGAAGTCCCTGACGTGGATTGCAGCAGAGGAGGCGCGGGAGCTCGCTGTTTCCGGCCGGAGGAGGCTCGTCGACGGCGATGGGGCAGCGGCGGAGCACCAGGGGCCTTGCGCGCATCCATGGGACAACTCTTCTTGGCACGAGGCGGCTCGTGGTGGCCCGGCCACGTGCGCCGGCGGCTATGCCTGCAGCTCCACCGGCGGCAGGGCACTCCGGCGACCACGGTGGCCAGGAAAGGGGCGCAGGAGTGGCGGCTCTAGCTGGAGATGGTGATGGCGCGCTCGGTTGGGACGGAGAAGGCCTGCAGCAGCGGCAACGAGCTCGGCTCGGGAGCTCCACGGCGGCGGCCATGGTGGCTCCGCTCTGGTGCAGCCGGAGCGTGAGCAAGAGAGCGAGAAGGGACGGGGCAGCACTGGCGCGCGATTATGGATGAGTAGGGTGTGCGGCAGCGCGTGGCACAGGGGGTAGGACGCGCGTCGGCCAGCTGCGGCCACGCGGCAATGGTGGGAGCGCGCCCCGGGTGCATGGCGGACGCGTTGGCCTGCTGTCGAACACCTGGCGTGCGTCGGCGTGGGCAAGGTGGGGAGCCGATTTGGGCCACTTCCAGGCCGAATCAGACCTTGGGCCAAAAATGAAGTTTGCTCACCTCGGCCTGCTCTACATTTCTCATTTAAGTTGCCAAGTCATTAGAGCTCTGGATCAGCGGATAATTAGTGTCCTAATAGCCAGTGTCAATGGATTGACAGTGATTACCAAACTCCAAAAATCGATGGTCAAGACAAGGTCCAACGAGTGCCATCTTTATACATGCTCTTCGCCATCATGTACACTCCAACTTTTATATTTGGACCAAATTGAGTTGCTTAACAAACTTTGGAGAACGCGAGACGTCAATGCCGATGTCGATGAATTTCTAGACTTAGAATATTTCTAAGTGCTGAAATCAGCAGCAGGTTCCAACTTCGAGCCTCTGTTTGTCTTATTTCCAAGTTGATCTAGCTCTTGGTCCAAAAACAAAGTTTGTTCTACATGATATGGACTACAACTTTCATTTAAGGTCCAACCTCAAAACTGGTATAGAACCTGTTGTTCTACTTTGACCAAAGTAGGATCACGATGAAGCTTAAATTATCCTTTGTGATCCATTGGAGCATTTTCTGGACATTTGCTCAACATGAACCTTTCATGACTTTTGTTGTAGAGTTCAATTAGAGTCCTTTGGGCAAGGTTGCAAGGTTTGGTTGATGACTTATATTTCCATTCACTTAATAATGCAATCCAAGCACTTAGTAAACCCATTCCAACAAGGATATAACTTATCATTTCATGTGACTTTTTGATTCCAAATTTCATGGAAGTTTTCCAGGGATCAATATAGATGGATATTGAGGCGAGACACATGAAAGAAGCACCTTCAACATTACTTAGGTATATATCTAAAAAGGGCCAATATACAAGCAAAGGCGTGTTGCCCACGTTTAAGTTGGAGCTCACTCTTGTAGAATTGATCTTGACACCGTCATCACCACTTAACATTTCATGTTTGAGCTCAACCCATTGCTTAACTGGTGGCAAACACCTAGGGTGTTACAGCCCTCCCCCCTTAAAGGAATCGCGTCCCGAGATTCGGTGCAATAGACTTTTAAGAGAAGAGAAACTTGTCAACCAGTTTCCAACATCCGTGATAGCATTAGGCTACTTAACTTCGGAGTATCAGAGAGGCTAATTTGGTCACGACACTTTCTGATACTTGCTCTTTGTCGTAAGATGTTGTCTGCAGAATTTCCTTCTTTGGCGTCCATAAAGCATTGTTTTATTGGAAGAATTCCAAGATAGCACTGTCCTACGTACTTTGTCCTTGATCAACATCGTTCTATGAGATCTGGTCTTCATAGTTACCAACTAGTCGTTACCTGACTGGAGACTAACTTTCCTACTGGTAACTAATCAGTTGTCTCTCAACACTAAAAAGGTTCCAAATCTTCACTCTTGATAACAAAATTGTGGTCGAAGCATACAGATGGTCGCCATTGAAGTCAACAGAAAGGGGTCACACCAAAGAAGGTCGGTTCGTCTACACAATCCTTATGCACCTAAAGATTGAGAACTTGCACAGGAACTCATATATACTAGGTGACCTATTACAGCACACAATATCTTGGTCCATTTATCATCCGACTGATTACTTGTTCAACCTTAAGTGTGGTGCACCTTTCTGATCCAACGAAAATGACATAAGTTGCTCACTAGATGACCGACGTCATTATTGGGACAGTCACGTTGAGTAGAGTCACTTGTCTACCACCTCTTGTAGTCTGTTTATGTTCCTGTTAGTGACTTGTTCTTCAAAAGTTAACCATTGGACGACTTCAAAAGGGAGTCCAATTGCATTTGATTCAATGTACAAATCTTCTACCATGCTATGGAGAGATAACCAAGGAAGAGCTCACGTGAAAATAACACCTCGGTGTAGTTCTGCAATGGATCATGACTAGAAACCTCAATACCAGCGCGTGCCGAGTAGCACAGCCTTGTGTGTGCACCCACAGGGGCTCTCGGTTTCGTCGTGGCACCGTAGATTGCTAATTGTGGCACTATTACTGAACATACAGCCCACAAGAAATCTCACATGGCACAAATTGGGTTGCATAAGAGCAAGCACTATGCGAAGGAGGGATAGCAAACAAAGGTAGTCACAAGGTTGGGAGTCAATAAGCAGGGGATCCAAAGATTAAAACACAGCACGAGAGAGCATAGCCTAATTGCCGAAGGCAACTAAGCAGGAGACTCTTGCTGAATTTCCATATACGCCTTGTGTCCACCAAGTGATTACCAGATAATGATTACCCTGAGATTTGGTCTTGTCGAGCAGCAACATGAGATCAAGACTGATAAATATTCAGAGACTTGAAAGAGTTGGGGACAAAACAAACGAGATTCGAGGGACAGAGACAAGGCACTGACTAAGGATTTAGTTGATAAGGCAATGACAGGATCTACGAGGATAAGGTTCCAAAGCCAGGGTAGATAGCGATTAGCATTGCCCAGATCATCTGTAGGAGAAGGAGCAATGAGGCTCGACAAGGATTTAGAGCAAGATCCTCTCGCACAGGAGCGGGACAACCACGACACATGCAAGCATTCAAGGGAACTAAACTTGGGCCTAAGGTCAAGCAAGGGCATGGATAAAGATCTTCGTAGCGCAACGTTCAAAGGCTAGCAACCACGTGTACAGGCTCAGGATCCTAAGAGAGAACTTAATTAAAGACGACAACCATGATATTATCAAAACTTGGACGCTGTTCTAGGATAGCGCTCTTCAACACTCGTATGCTTACCGAGGACAAAATAGGGACAACTACGGCACTACCTAAATAACGAGCATCCACACCTACATCATGGTCTTAAGCAAGCATTTCAAAATACTCAATCTAATTAGCTTAAGCGACTAGTACTAAGCACAAAGCTCGCACCTAACAAGTAGTCACCTACAACAACACCACTACACATATCATGCAAAACATGGTGGTAAGGTACTATTATCCTTTATTTCCTTTTTACAGAGTAGGTGGACATCTCTACAAAACAAGTTTTACCTACATTAAGCAATTTAGTTTTCAAAGAGGTGAACTTTTTGCTAACTATTAATTTGTCATCTATTCCCTTAGGAAGCAAACATACAAGGCAAAGCTAATCACATCCTATCTTCAAGCACAGCTATTCAAGCAGCATGGAACAAGGCACTTTGTCTAGCTTCACACAAGGAAGATAGTAGCATCACATTGGTCACAAGTTACTTAGTATTAGAACAAGGTGAGGGAAGCATATTTATGCACAAGCATAATCATGATGCATGCTCGTCCTATTCGTCCTCACAAAATTGCCAGCCTAAGGCAACAATCACGTTCTATGTCGGTGGCATAACATGTACTCTCTCGATATATAGCTAGTCGTCAGCTATATTCAATCTACACATTCGTGGTTAGCGTACCTGCAGGCAAATTCATTGCAGCCCATTCCCACAAGAGATAAGTAAGCACACAATGAAAATAGTAAACTAAGATACTCTCCATATATACATCCCCAGATATATATACTTCGGTATCCATAGCTACCCGACAGATATACCCACAATTAAGTACCTTCATAGATACATGTGTGTAACATGTAAATATTCCAGTAACTATAGCTAACTCTCCCCTAGACCGATAGTTGGACGGTCATGCTCTCACAACTCACACTTACCTAGGCGTAGAGGCAATTGATCCATACATTACCATTCAAGTGAACGACATCCATACAATAGCACGCCGTATGGACGACGAAAGTAAAATTTGCAAGAAGTAAACCCCCACAGTTAGTACTTAGATAGCCACCTAATAGTCCTTAACTGGGCATAAAGGAGGATGTCGCTAGCATAGTTTTGCGAATAAGTTTTGACGAATTTGCCTATAGCTAAAGTTTTAGTTAAAATAGACTTTTTAAAACCAAAACTTGGATTTTACAACTATGTATATGACAGTATTATGCTTAATCTCGCTCTGATACCAGCTGTGACAGAACCGCCCAATTTATACAAGATCAAGTATGGCTGTCCCCGCTTAACACGTTGACACGCGCATACTCTCACTTATATAAACCCGGTAGTCCGCCGAGTGTCACGCAGGACCTCGGTAAATCAACATCACAACCAAGATCGCGTGATTAAGCAAATACACATCACATACACAGAGTTGCAGCGGAAATAATATTACAAATAGATTCATAAATAATAATACAAGTTTGGATTTCAAAACCGATTAGTGAAAACAACATAACTTTCAAATGATTACATTAATATAAGTTCCAAATACGTTGCTAGCATAAGTGACATCCTCAGACAAAAGCATGTAGATGAGAAGTGAATATAGAGTCACCGAGCCCACCGGCGGTTAACCACCATCTTCAGCAGGCCCAAAACCTCACCTGCAACATGGTGGGATAAACCCTGAGTACTCGAATGTACTCAGCTAGACTTACCCGTCATAACCAGAAATAAAATTGACTCCAAGGAGTATGCAAGGCTTTATAAGTGGAGGTAGCTTGACAACATTTTGCATAAAAAGCGATTAACTCAATTATACATTATAATTCTATCATCAAGTTAATTAGGACTATCCATCTCTAGATTAGCAACTATCCTGTGCCAAACATGTGGTATATCTTTTTAGAGCATACAATAGTAACCATAGCAGGTATAGTAATTCCATGTTTATCCAAACCATCACATTCCATAATCCAATTACTACGATGTTGGGACTAGCCAAGTTTCTCACTATCCGGGAGAGACGGCGATTCGAATCGATTTCAACCAGCTGGGAATTTATTCCTAACACAAACCCAGGCAGACCAGATCAACGGTCACCTTAGGTCACCTTTGGTACAACTCAGGTACACATTTCGCGGGTCCATACCACGCCGCACAATCTGGAACACCAGATGCCAGGATGCTCAGGCCAAACCTACCCTTGGGCTCAGTCTGATCGTTCCCCGGAAGGAGCGCACAACAGAACGGTTCCCGGCCTAAGTTGAATTACTCGGCTTCGCGGTCGGAACGAGTTATCCGGCCAGCTAAGTGAGAGGCATGCGTTCAATCTTGTCAGAAGCGCCAACAACGGTACGGTCCTTAATCGACACAGACGGGGATAAGTCCACACCCAAGACCTCCATGTCTTGTTGCTTCTCTATCGACTTCCCGTCCAGTCTCAATTTACTTTTACCTCATGGTTCTGTTCCACGATAGCAGATATAGCCAACCGTGCTCCGGTATCCACCTGTATCTCGCAGGTGACAGGACATCACCCGACTTCTACCGGTCTAAGCATGGCTAAGCATATATATTCGATCCTGGACCTATACCGGTTAAAGGTGTAATATCTGGACAAGGAATGTACATGCATCAAGTGGTTTCATTCAACTCTTATAACCTAATGCATCAATCATAAATACTTAAGTAATCATTTGTAAAATACTGGGAGACTTAAAATGCTCCGGGGCTTGCCTGGGATCCGACACAAGTCAGTTCAGTTAGCTTGCACCAACTTGGTGACATCTCCGGTCCTAGCACTTGCTTAGTCCTTCCATCTTTGGGATAGATCCACCAAACACCATCTTCGGGTTTGACTCCACATCACATCCTTCACGTGGTTCATCTAGCGTACCTAAATGAGATGCAAGATGCATGTGTATGAATACATGGAAGTGCAATAGACAATGCATCGCATGCAGTAAGACAAGCACAAGGTTACGTTAACATGCACAAGCACTTCGCATTGCTTACTTTAAATATCACACAATTTATCATGCCACGATAGCAAAGAAGACGACAACACCAAGCATGACACAAGTTTCCCAAGATTTCAGGTACTCTAACTCAACCATCATCAAAGGTATGAGCCACACTTAGCAAAATACAAGCAAACAACTATAATTGGAATCTGTCAATTTCTGGACATGCAAACAACAGCTACAAGATTTAGCTATAACTGGAGTTACACAAATCCAAATGACTTGCAAGAAGACATTCTGGAAAGCTTATGAAATTTTAGACAATTCATATTTAATCATCTTAGCATGATTCTCAAGTTAACTAAGTCAAATATACCCATTTACAGAAACTGGTCTAAACAAGACAGAGAGTAATCAATTCTGTAACCCAACTTTAAACAGGCATAACTCACAAACTACTTGGCCAAATACCACCAAATTTTTAACAAAATCTAGATAAATGAATTATCTACAACTTTGTTATTATCACCAAAAACTCATTCAAATAATAACTAGATCAAACACTAGCATCTTTCAGATCTGCTCAGAATAAAATCAAAACTTAATAGAAGACTTAAAAGTCATGTAACTCCTAAACTATCAGGCCTATGGTCTTACAATTTGAACACAAGAAATATTATGAAATTTGCTACAACTTTTGTATTCACTACAACCATAGCAAACATCATTTACACCACAAAAATGATTGCACAAGCAAAACTACAAATGCAGCCCAACAGCAGTGGTACAGAAAACTGATAGAAACTTCAGAGAATCATAACTGGAGTTCTAGACTTCCAACAATCATGAACCATAACTTTTTGAAAAGCTTAGGAAGTTACCTACAACTTTATTATTCTCATATTAAGATGATTCTACAGTTAGAAGGGTCAATTAATCCAATAATTGCAGCTCTATCAAAAACATAGACAGAAACTGACATGCCACTTTAAACAGCTATAAATGGAGTTATACATGTCCAATAAATATGGTTCTAGACTTTTTAGAAAGCTTGTCAAATTCTAAACAACTTTGTTGTAAACACCTAAAGCTAATTCTACTACTAAGAAGGCCCCACAGTAAGAACAAGGAAACCCTGTCTGGGTTTAGGCAGAAACAGCCACAGAGATTTAAGCAAGTATAACTCAAGATCTACTTAGCCAAAAATCATGATATTTAACTTTTTGGAAAGCTTAAGAAAAGTACTACAACTCATGTATTTTCATCAAGTCATGATTCATAACTTAACTGAGCCAATTAATTCAAACATGCAAAACTGTTCAGAATAGGAGCAAATCAAAACAGGGCATTTGTTATTTTTATAACTCTTAAACTATAAATCCTAAACTCATGAAATTTTTACCAGACAACAACAATCACCTTAGTAGCACTCCACAAAAATTTCACATTTATTTGAGCACATGCAGTTATAAAAAAAACAAGTAAGACTAGCATTCAAACCCTGACTGCACAAATCCATTTTTACAGCTAAAACTTTAAACTAAAACCTGACATATTATAGATCTAGTGCATAGAGAATTTCACAAGGATTCCAAAAAGTCCTCATTTACTATTTTACGAATTTTCTACGATTTACTATGAATTTCCAAAGTTTCACCCGATTTACAACAAATAGGTCCCTCGAGGCTAAGGCTGGATAACGAGCCAGCTCGGCTCGTTTGGGCTCGGCTCGTTCTGGCTCGTTAAGATAACGAGCTAGCTCGGCTCGGCTCGTTATCCTAACGAGCCAGAAAGCCAGCTCGGCTCGGCTCGTTAAAAGCTCGAGCTGGCTCGTTAAGCTCGCGAGCCAGGTATAAAAAATACACAAAATATAATATTTGCATTTATCTAAAGTTTAAGAATAATAATAATACAAAAGAAATGCATCTAGACCAGTTACCAGTCAATTTATAGGGTCTAGACCAGTTACCAGTCAATTATAAAGTGTAAGACATGAAGTAATACAAAAACTAATACAAGTTTTGATACTTTTTTTTCTGGAAGCTTGGCTCGTTTAGCTCGCGAGCGGCTCGCGAGCTGGCTCGAGTTGGCTCGTTATAGCTAACGAGCTAAAATCTTGGCTCGGCTCGGCTCGTTATCATAACGAGCCGAGCCGAGCCGAGTCGAGCCAGCCACGAGCCGAGCGAGCTAACGAGCTTCGAGTTTTTCGTCCAGCCTTACTCGAGGCACTATTCACTTGAGTCAATGACATTGCATTTAGGCCCTTCCCTTTTGTCGAATTTGAGGACGAAGTCCCTGACGTGGATTGCAGCAGAGGAGGCGCGGGAGCTCGCTGTTTCCGGCCGGAGGAGGCTCGTCGACGGCGATGGGGTAGCGGCGGAGCACCAGGGGCCTTGCGCGCATCCATGGGACAACTCTTCTTGGCACGAGGCGGCTCGTGGTGGCCCGGCCATGTGCGCCGGCGGCTATGCCTGCAGCTCCACCGGCGGCAGGGCACTCCGGCGACCACGGTGGCCAGGAAAGGGGCGCAGGAGTGGCGGCTCTAGCTGGAGATGGTGATGGCGCGCTCTATTGGGACAGAGAAGGCCTGCAGCAGCGGCAACGAGCTCG
The DNA here is from genome assembly GCF_019320115.1 of Miscanthus floridulus. Classification (NCBI taxonomy): domain Eukaryota; kingdom Viridiplantae; phylum Streptophyta; class Magnoliopsida; order Poales; family Poaceae; genus Miscanthus; species Miscanthus floridulus. The sequence continues at coordinate 22,967,223 of NC_089596.1, forward strand.
GCTCGGGAGCTCCACGGCGGCGGCCATGGTGGCTCCGCTCTGGTGCAGCCAGAGCGCGAGCAAGAGAGCGAGAAGGGACGGGGCAGCACTGGCGCGCGATTATGGATGAGTAGGGCGTGCGGCAGCGCGTGGCACAGGGGGTAGGACGCGCGTCGGCCAGCTGCAGCCACGCGGCAATGGTGGGAGCGCGCTCCGGGTGCATGGCGGACGCGTTGGCCTGCTGTCGAACACCTGGCGTGCGTCGGCGTGGGCAAGGTGGGGAGCCGATTTGGGCCACTTCCAGGCCGAATCAGACCTTGGGCCAAAAATGAAGTTTGCTCACCTCGGCCTGCTCTACATTTCTCATTTAAGTTGCCAAGTCATTAGAGCTCTGGATCAGCGGATAATTAGTGTCCTAATAGCCAGTGTCAATGGATTGACAGTGATTACCAAACTCCAAAAATCGATGGTCAAGACAAGGTCCAACGAGTGCCATCTTTATACATGCTCTTCGCCATCATGTACACTCCAACTTTTATATTTGGACCAAATTGAGTTGCTTAACAAACTTTGGAGAACGCGAGACGTCAATGCCGATGTCGATGAATTTCTAGACTTAGAATATTTCTAAGTGCTGAAATCAGCAGCAGGTTCCAACTTCGAGCCTCTGTTTGTCTTATTTCCAAGTTGATCTAGCTCTTGGTCCAAAAACAAAGTTTGTTCTACATGATATGGACTACAACTTTCATTTAAGGTCCAACCTCAAAACTGGTATAGAACCTGTTGTTCTACTTTGACCAAAGTAGGATCACGATGAAGCTTAAATTATCCTTTGTGATCCATTGGAGCATTTTCTGGACATTTGCTCAACATGAACCTTTCATGACTTTTGTTGTAGAGTTCAATTAGAGTCCTTTGGGCAAGGTTGCAAGGTTTGGTTGATGACTTATATTTCCATTCACTTAATAATGCAATCCAAGCACTTAGTAAACCCATTCCAACAAGGATATAACTTATCATTTCATGTGACTTTTTGATTCCAAATTTCATGGAAGTTTTCCAGGGATCAATATAGATGGATATTGAGGCGAGACACATGAAAGAAGCACCTTCAACATTACTTAGGTATATATCTAAAAAGGGCCAATATACAAGCAAAGGCGCGTTGCCCACGTTTAAGTTGGAGCTCACTCTTGTAGAATTTATCTTGACACCGTCATCACCACTTAACATGTCATGTTTGAGCTCAACCCATTGCTTAACTGGTGGCAAACACCTGGGCTGTTACAGTAAATGCCATCAAAATTGTTTTGATGAAAAAAACTCTTATATGATTGAGCAGTGCTCCTAGATTTCAATAAAATATGTGGCTATTGACAGAGCAGCAAAAAAGGGCCAAAATAATTGTTCCATTTCATAAGCTCATGCAGATTGAAATGCAATTTCTTATCTGTAATAAAACTACGCTAAAAGAAATTAGCGTACCTTTGCCTCCCCAAGATCACACAATTGTTCATTTCTCAAGGTGCTTTGTATTCGGTCCCAGTTTAAGCTTCCTTAATGGTATCACACAATTGTTCATTCTGAATTTCTGCATGGCTGGTGAAACAAGCGCCATCATTTCCAAACTTGTATATAAAAGCACATGCTATATAATCTAACCGACAATGGTCAAAAGTTTGCAAACATCCAAAATATGAAAGAAATCGCTACAGCATACTGATGTGTATCAGCTCGCAACATACTCGAGACAGGAGCACTAATAGTTTTCTCTTTGGGATTTCTAAAGAAATTAGCCAACATGTAAGCTTCTGATGGAGCTTTCTCAATGTGTCTCATATTTCTGATCCCAAAGGCAATAAGTATAGCCACCCATAGATCCATCCTCAAAACTTAGAGCCTCTGCATTTCCTTGTATCCAACTGAGAGAATGTTCCTCGCTGTAGCCTAAAAATAAGAGTCAAGTGTTGAACAACAGAACCCATGCTTTGGTGTCAAAATATATTAAAACATTCATGTTTGAGACCTCTTTCCGCAGCACGCTTCTTTCCAACACTTGGCTTGTTTGGATTAATGTCACAAACATAAATGCAGATGTCTTCTTCGTTATCAGTAAGAGTACCCTACATAGGAGAACAAATTGGATCAAGCAAGCTTGAGATATTTTACCATCAAGTTCGAGGATGGGCATTAAAAAATATTTAAAATCATGACGAATTAAAAAAACTAATAAGAAACTGAAGCAAACTACAACACCTAAGCTAACCTTCACACATATAAAAAAACTATAGGAGGAGGTGCGCCGCGGAGGAGTCCGATAGCCATTGCCAAGTCCGCATTTGCATATGCTCCTTCCTCCTTTGCCTCTGCTCATGACCAGGCAATGGGCTCGTGGATCCATGACGACAGGGAGAAGTGCCCAAACAGATAAGGGGCTCGCGTGCCTCCCGCCGGCCGGGGTCGTTCGCCTACCCTACCACCGGCCGGGGTCACCTTAATCTGTTTTGCTAACAAAAAAAGGCTAGAACTATTAGATAATGAATCCAAATATTTATTTAGGCCAGATAGCCAAACAAAAAATCAATAGTATTTAATGGTGTAGCTTCTATTTCATTCGGACTACACAAACACTATTCTAGACGAGAGAGTCAACCTAAACTGAATGATGAGGCCAATTCATGTAATCGATTCTTGTGTAGGCAACCACAAAAACCAGGAAAGAAAATATATGATATATTTTGTACAACTATTTAAGGAATAAAGTGCATTAGTGGAAAATAATTTCCCAACCTCTCAGGAACATTTTATCAAACACATGGAGTGTGGATTAGAATTGATCCATTTCAAATGATTTTTATGAATATGTATGCACATGATGGATCATTAACCAATTTATTAAAACAAGAAGAGGAGGAGAGGGAAGATGTGACCTTGTATATGTTCAGCGAGTGAATTGGTGTTGTGTGCCTGATAGCTTTGATGGATCTTTGGCATACCTGTTCAAACACCTGGTGCCATACTTGAGTGGATCTTCACCCCCCCCGCAGGCAACCTTGCAAAAATGGAAAAAGTCTACTTGACCCCCCACCTATCATACTTGGTCTACTTCACCACCTCAACTATGAAACCGTCTGTTTTACCCCCTGAACTTTCCACATGAGTAGATCTACACAGTGAAAAAAAAAATTGTACTAAAGCATACCGTATTATATATTCACTGTGTAGATCTACTCATGTGGAGTCCAATAAAATTAGATTTTTTATTTTATGATTTTTCTATGATTTACTATGATTTTTCAAAAATTCACCAAAAATAAATAAAAAAAGAAAATTCAAAACCACCGGTACTGTAGCAAACCCGACGTTACTGTAGCAAAACCGCCGCTGAAAAACCGCCCAGAGGGTAAAATAGACGGTTTTGGAAAGTTTAGGGGGTAAAACAGACGGTTTCATAGTTGAGGGGGTGAAGTAGACCAAGTATGATAGGTGGGGGGGTCAAGTAGACTTTTTCCTTGCAAAAATTGTGCCTTCGTTAAGATCATTCAATCATCCATATGAAAATTGAGTAAAGGATCGATACCTCATGGACACTCATGGTTGAAGGGGAGATGTAGGCAACGGGCAAGGCAACGCCGACGTAGATTCTACCACCGTCTACCGTGTGCTTAACACTGCTGGATTTGAATCGCCTAGTGGGGGAAGGATTGCAGTGCAACTAGAAGGGTGAGGGGCGGATCTGAGGGTGCCGAGGAGTTAGCCACATGGATCCAAGGGTGGCTAGCAGTGGCCCACCACCCGCACCCTTCCCCACCCCTGTCACAATGGAGAAGAGGGCTTGAGTCCAAGGGTAGGATTCCATCATGCTGAATCAGAGCTCTAGAGGATCTAGAATGGGAGTAGTGGTACCTTGGTCCGCATCCATGGAGTAGGCCGCCAGCGAGGCCATCCACGGCGCACACGCATCCCTCCCAAACCTCTCGAGTAGGAGAGGACCTGGCCGGCTATAACCACCATGGCAGGGGCACGACGGTCCTCCCCCGTCCTGGCCACGACCACGACCAGGCAGCAGCAACCGGTGGAGGGCACCTGCAGCGGGCCGTGCGGCCATCGGGACGCATGCGACGGTAGCAGCGCGAGACACGGTTCTCAGCAGGCTAATAGGATTTCTAGTGTCTTCGTTTTTCTTTTCTTTTCTTTTTCTGGAGCCAGCAGGTTTCGATCGTGCATGGGCTTGCGGATGGGGTGGTTTCGATTGCGGGTGACTCGCAGGATCGCACGCCAGGCAGGCCGACGTAGCGCATGTGGGATCACATGGGGAGGGTAGGAAGGTGAGGCAAAGTTTTTGTCGCACCAAAATGGTGTCTCCTCTTTAGTCTTTTTAGTTGTGAGAGATGTGCGCTGTCGATGTTTTTAGACCACCAACGAGTAAATTTGTATTTGCGCGTCTGGCTCGGATGGTGTGCTCGGAGGACACAAGGGTTTATACTAGTTCGGGCGGAACATCCCTATGTCTAGTTCGCTGCTGCTCGTGTTATCAGCACTTGGTTTGCGGTAGGGGTTACAAACAAGTGAGAGAGGAAGATGATCCCAAGTTTCTGGTGGAAGGAGTGAATGGGTGCTGAGAGCTTGATTGCCGCTCAGCTGTGTGCTCATGTTGTGCTCTTGTGTTTCTAGCTCCTTGTCTGCCCCCTAGTAGGGGTGCCCTGCTTTCCCTTTTATAGGCGAAGGAAAAGCGTGGATTATAGTGGAGGAAAAGGAGAAGAACGAGAGAGAAAAAGGCTTCTAGGATCACCAGGTCCTTCTTCTCCTTCATGCGGATCCCGCCGATCTTGTAGATGTCAACAGGGATGGCTCCACATCGTGGCCCTGTTCATCACTGGCGCCATGCACAGACGTCATCTACCAGTCATGGCGCTCCATTCTATCCCGACAGACGTTGTGGTGAACTGACGTGCCTGTCAGCGTTCGTACGAGGGTTAGGCAAAACAGCACCGACATGCCCGACACTATTCTTGATGTGAATCCTTAGGTATGGTCTGTCATGGCCAAGGGTTACATCAAGGCATGCCAGTCTCTTCCCTTGTGTCATAGTTTTAACTAGGCCCATACGCTTGGACCTAGAGTGGTTGGCGGCGGTGTGGGTCCCCGTCAGACGAGACGGAGCCCGTGACCCAAGGGGTCGAGCAAGATGGAGCCCGCGGCCAAGGGGTCGAGCAAGACAGAGCCCGCATCCAAGGGGTCTTGTGAGACGGAGCCCGTGACCTTGAGGTCGGGTGTGATGTAGCCCGCAGCCTTGGGGTCAGGTGAGACAGAGCCCACGGCCATGAGGTCAGGCGAGACAAAGCCCGTAGCCATAGGCGAGACCCCCACGGCCTTGAGGTCGGGCGAGACGAATCTTGCGGCCTTGGGGTCGAGCGAGACGGAGCCCGCACCCAAGGGGTCGGCAAGACGGAGCCCGCACCCAAGGGGTCGGCGAGACAGAGCCCGTGGCCTTGAGGTCGGGGCAGACGGAGCTTATGGCCTTGGGGTCGGGCGAGACCTTTTAGTACGTCTTGCTCCATCCAGGGAAGTCAGCATGGGCACTAATCTGCTTGCTTTGGGTATCCCTAATATCGATACCTAACAGTAGCCCCCGAGCCTGTGGACGAGTAGAATACTCCTTTGGAGGCTTTTTCGAATGGGAGGACTCTTAGGGCCTTGGCCTTCTTTTTGTAGACCACGGCATGTCCTGGTAGGACGGTGGTTCCCTTTTGTCGCAATTAGTCTTCTTAGGGGCATGTAACCATAGGATTCGGGAGATCGGAAAGATTTTTCTTGATTCTGGTCCCCTAGGATCTGATTGGTCTGCCATCGTACTACGATGGCACGTTCGGTCTCCTTGCGAGTCCAACTTTCCTCGAGCCCCCACGCGTAGCAGGGGTCCGATCGAGGGTTGGCTCATCTTTGTGATCATCGTCCCTCAAGCATTTTTTGATAAAACAGAGGGACTGAGCCGTGCCACATTTTTCCTCGATGGACGAAAACATGGTGCTTGGTGAGCTGTTAATGGGCTAGTCTGAGTGGGGCCCTAGCTTCCCATTTCTGGGGGTCTGGCATGGGTCAGCTGGTGCCCGACTCCAGACTCTTGGTAGCCAGTCCATATAGTTATTGGGTCCATTCGGCCGGTCCCAAGGGCTCGTTGCCTTTCTTCGAGGAAAAACCATGGACTAGGAACTGACCAAGACTCGAACATGGGCCAGGATGCATGCGGTGCTCATGCACCCGGGTACAGGCCACTAGTAGGCCCATCCCTTTCCATCCCTCGCTCTAAGGGTGCCCCGAAGCGGATGTGCGCCTATTGGTGGGCCAGCCTTCGAACTCCTAGTCCTAAATGGGCCATAGGAGCGTATTTAGCTCCATATCCCTCCTTACCTGTGATGGTTCTTGGCCCATTGAACGGGCGAACCGTCATCCAGCGTATCCTTCGAGGGCGCAGCCAGAGATAACATGCGCGCGATCTTCGGAGGGAGGTGACATGATGTGGCGCAGCGGGCGTGTGAATCTAGGCGGATGGTTCGCCATCTCGCCCCGCTGCGTCCTATAAATAATGGCCTCCCCTTCATGTTTTTGCACACCAAAATCATAGCCTTACCTTCTCTGTTTCTCTGCCGCCACCATTTGGATCTACCGTGCTTACTAATCCACCACTAGAGCCCTAGATCTGTGGCTTCCGCTTCTCTACCGCTGCCTTTGCTTCTCCGCAACCACCTCCATCCTTCATGGATTCGTGGTATCGCTCCAATGTTACCCATACACGCATGGAGCGCCTTGTCAAGTGTGGTCTTCTCCGCGAGAGGATCAATGCGGCGGAGTGGTTGGTGCCCAGCCACGAGGATGCGCCGGCGCCGCCCAATGGCTACGTCGTCTCCTTCGTGCTCTTCCACGAGCGTAGACTCGTGGTTCCTCCCCACCCATTCTTCTAGGGTTTGCTGCACTACTATCAGATTGAGCTACAGCACTTGAACCCCAACATGATCCAACACATCATGGCCTTCATCACGATGTGCGAGGGGTACCTGGGGATTGAGCCCTACTTCGAGTTGTGGACACATTTCCTCTCTATCTCCTTGATCAAGAAGAAGAAGAGAGGGCGAGAGACCCTGGTGCCTATGGGATGCACGGGTGTCCACCTCCGAGGGCAACGAGTGGCTGAGTACATGCCCTGCCAGCTCTCTAGATCCAACAAGGGTTGGCACTCGCATTGGTTCTACCTGAAGAATGACCCTGTCGCTCCCTTGCTGGTCTTCTCCTAGTGTCTGATCGAAGAGGTACCATCGTCATGGTTGTGGGGGCCACCCATCAAGGAGAAGAAGAGGATGTGCGACCTCCTCGAGGCCATCGCATTCCTGGAGACCCGTGGCCTCCGCGGGGCCCGCATCATCGGGGGGTATCATGCGAGGAGGGTGGTGCCACTGATGACGTGCGTCCTCCCACTATACAAGATGATGCCCGGTGCGTAGCTCATCGAGACAACGCTCGCCCAGGGGCTACTCTATGACACCGTGGTCATGCAGCGCATCAAGGAGGCCATGGAGGATGCTGACGCCGTGTTCCTGATCCCGAGGCACCCCGTGATGTGGCCGGACGTGGGCTTGAGGTCAGCACGGGGATGTCCTGGTCCCTAATCTGGGTAGCTGTCCTCGTTGAAGCGACAGAGGAGAGGGAATGGGGGAGCATCCATACGGAGGTTGGGGAGGCGGTTCACGCCCTGACCACCATGTTGAGCTCGATGCACGACATTGTCACCCGGGTTGACTAGGTATGATATGACCATGCTTCCGACCCTCATGTTCTCTTCCCGCACCTCTAAGTCTTGTCTTCTTTGTAGATCCTTATGGCCCATAGCTAGGGGAAGTCCTAGTTCCTTGCTAAGGAGATGCGATAGAGTGAGGGGCTAGCCGCATAGCTTGCTGCCACCCGTCAGGAGGTGGCTGAGCTTGCCCCTGCCACCGGGAGGTGGCTGACCTCCGAGTTAGGAAGAAAGACGCTCGCGATGATGCCCATGAGGGCAAGGAGATGCTCGCGACCCTGATAGAGAGGGCGCACATGGATGCCATGGAGGCCGAGCGGCTATAGAAGGAGCGGGACGATTTGCTCTGGGCTGTAGAGGAGCTCCGCACGGGGACTGAGCTGGCTCACCAGGAGCGTGCCGATGCTCAATAGCAGATCAACCACCTTGAGGGTGAGCTTCATAGGGAGAGGGACCTAAAGGTTGTAGCTGAGGGTGTGTCCATTGGGCTTACCACAGAGGTCGGTCAGCACTGAGAAGAGGTCTGGCGCCTAGAGGCCAAGGTGATCCGAGAGCGCAATGAGGTGTGCAGGCTTTGGGTGAACGTGGATGGTAAGTCTTCGGTTTCCCTTGTTTTCTTTCTCCCTAGAATCCGTGGTAAGCCTATTGACATGGTCGGTACATGAGATGGGTAGGTCTCTACGACAAGCTCAGGGCGAAGGTGGTGAAGAGCTGCGGCATGGAGAAGGAGCTCAGCGAGGTGAAGGACACCCTCTAGAAGGAGAGCGACAAACATGACAACCTACGCATCACCGTCCAGCTAGTCTGCGACGAGCTTGAGCTGGCCCCTAAGCAGGAGACAAGCTCACTCGCACGTCGCCACCTAGATCATGAACCGGGCACGTGATATGGCAAGGAGTGTGCTTCACTTTGGTGTTCATCGATCATTCGCGATCGCCCGTTCTCATTACGAGAACTTCGATTTGGCAACGATGAGCCAAGGCTTCACGCTCGTCTATACTGATGCCAAGCTAGACGACATCGAGAAGGAGGTGGCACCCCTAGCGCATGACCTTTCTACCAAGATAGAAGATGAAATCATCCCCCAAGGGGTTAGGTTAGTCAGATAGGTCAGGCGGTGCACTTGTAATAAGCGGACAAGTTCCAACCCTTCTGTTTCGTCTAAACAAGCTTGTTCTTTTGTTTCGTTTGAACAAATTTGTTCTTTCTCTCTTCTATGTGTAAAAAGGGTTAATATGTTCTGACCCTTCCTATTGTTAAGACCGTAGAGCTCGAGGTGTGGGTGGGAAACTCTGGTCACACTGGTAAGCAAGAGTGTCGTAGCAGCTGGGGCATATGTTTCTTGCAGTCCGACCAGTTTTACTAGGTGTTTGTTTCTGCAAACTTTGCCTCTATGTTTTTAACGTGAGAAAGGGTCGAGCACGGTGACTATTTTACAAAGGGTATATATACCCTTATCAGCCCACGAGTGAGATCTGTCCCATTGCCATTGCTGAGGTTGGGTTTCACTAAAGATCGAGGAGACGATAGCGAAACTGGTAGGAGAATGTGTTTTTTTGTTTTAGAAACGTTATTCTTAGTTTTTGTACGTAGCCCCTCCCTAGGATCCAAGCCATCATTCTACGACCATGCATTTGGTCTCCTTAAGAGTCCAACTTCCCTCGAGCCCCCGCATGTTGCAGGGGTCCGGTCGAGGGGTCAGCTCGTCTTTGTGATCATCACCCCATCTGTGGTTTTCACAACCGGAGGGGTTGAGAGAACGTCACTTGTCTCAATGGCTCGAGTGTCGCGCTCGGTGAGCTCGCTAATGGGCATGCCCGAGTGGAATCTGGGTCTGTCGGTCATAACGGGGTTGGCATAGCTCTCATATGGCATTCCACTGCTCCTTAACCCGCCTCCCGGTAATTGCCTGAGTTGTTCCAAAGACCGACTCAGGTGGCCCACTGGCCTCCCCTCGATGGAGATTCTATGGGCATGGCTCGAGGTTAGGATTGAATGAGAAGGTCGAGATGACCCTGTCTGCTTTTGAGCAGGTCGGGCAAAGGCCGCTAGGGCTCATCTGCGTTTTCTCCCCTAGCTCTTTTCAACACAAGGTAGCCTCGAGCCCTTCGTGGGTCGGCCTTTGAACCCCGGTCAGTCGCTGCTCATGTTGAATGAGACGACCTCCGCTTCGTGACGTGACATGAAGCATTGTGATGTAATAATTGCATATGCGATGTTTGGATGTATGAGAATGGATAAATAAATGCTCATCACTGGAAAACTAATGTGGGGGTTGGTAAAGTTACCTTGATGGCTCGAGTGACGAGTTCAGGGAGCTCTTATCGGATATGTTCGAGTGGAATCCACGTCCGTCGTTCATGACGGAGTCAGCATAACCCGCATAGGGCATCTTGCTGCTCCTTACCCATCTCTCAGTAGCGTCCCGAGCCATCTAATCGACTTGGGTGACCCGCTGGCCCCTCCTCGATGGAGATTCCACCGGTGGGCCCCTCCAAACCCTTCCTAGGAAGGCGGAGGCTAAATCTTGGAGTGTAGGCAAAAAAACTCTAATCATGCTGGTGAGCAAAAACACCGTAGCTGCTAGGGCATAGGTTTCTTGCGATCCAACCAGTTTTACTCAATGTTTGTTTCCGCAAGCCTTGCCTTTATGTTTTTAACGTGAGAAAGGGTCGGGCACGGTGACTATTTCAAAAAGGATATATATATACCCTTATCGGGCCCCTCCAAACCCTTCCTAGGAAGCAGAGGCTAAAGCTCAGGGTGCGAACAAAAAAACTCTAATCACGCTGGTGAGCAAAAACGTCATAGCCGCTGGGGCGTAGGTTTCTTGCTGTTCGACCAGTTTTACTCAACGTTTGTTTCCGCAAACCTTACCTTTACATTTTCAACGTGAGAAAGGGTCGGGTACAGTGACTGTTTCAGAAAGGATATATATATACCCTTATCAGCCCCTAAGTGAGGCCTGACCCTTTGTCATTGCTGGGGTCAGGTTTCACTAAAGATCGAGGAGACGATAGCGAAACCGATAAGAGAAAGCGTGCGTAAATTAAGGGTAAAAGCGACGTGGTTGTTCGATATTCCAGGCATTGACAAAGACTTCGCCGTCAATGGTCTTGAGCTTACAGGTGCCTGGTCAGAGCACCTCCGCAACGACGTATGGTCCCTCCAACGGCGGAGAGAGCTTGTGGCGGTTCTTGTTGCTCTGGATGAGGCGGAGCGCCAGGTCCCCAACTTTGAAGGCCCAACCCCACACTCGATGGCTGTGGTACCGGCATAATGCTTGCTGGTACTTGTCCGAGCAGAGGAGGGCAATGTCACACGCTTCATCTAGCTGGTCCATGGCATCCTCGAGGGATGCCTCAGCTCCCTGTTTGTCGTACGCCCTAACCCTTGGCGCTCCATAATCGAGGTCAGTTGGGAGGATAGCCTTGGAACCATAGACCATGAAGAATGGCGGGTAGCTGGTGGCTCGGTTGGGGGTCGTCCTTAGGCTCCAAAGCACCGTGGGAAGCTCTATGACCCATCGTCTGGCAAACTTGTTCAACTAGTTGAAGATCCTAGGCTTGAGGCCTTGTAGGACCGTGTTGTTTGCGCGCTTGACCTGCCTGTACATGTGGGGTGCACCACGACGGCCCAATCGATGCAAATGTGGTATTCATCATAGAATTGGAGGAACTTTTCCTAGTAACTACGTGCCGTTGTCCGTGATAATAGAGTTTGAGACTCCAAAGCGATGGACGATGTCAAGAAAGAACAGCACGGCTTGCTTGGTCTTGATCACAGAGATTGGTCGAGCCTCTATCCACTTTGTAAACTTGTCTATGGCGACAAGCAAGTGCGTATAGCCCCCGGGCACCCTCTTGAGAGGTCCAACCAAATCAAGCCCCTAGGCCATGAATGACCTTGTGATGGGTATCGTTTGGAGATATTGGGCCGACAGGTGGGTCTGGCAAGCATAGTATTGACACCCTTCATAGGTGCGCACAACTTGTTCAGTGTCAGCTACTATGGTCGGCCATTAGAAGCCTTGTCAGAACGCATTTCCGACCAGGGTCCTAGCTGTGGCATGGTGCCCGCAGACCTCACCATGGATATCACCCTGCAACTGCTTTCCTTGTTCGATGGGGATGTAGTGCTGCAGGATCCCGGTGTGGCTTCGCTTGTAGAGCTCACCCTCAATAACGATAAAGGACATGGCACGATGCGCGAGCCACCGAGCCTCCATTTTGTTCATCGGCAGCACCTCATGGAGGAGGTAGTCGAGGTAAGGTGTCCTCCAGTCAGCCAGAGGGTTGGGCTCTATTGCTGGATCCTTGTCAAGTTCCAAGACTTTAGGGTCAGATGGAGCCACCGGCTGGTTAGCTCCTGAGCCTAGGGCAGGAGGCCCGTCACCGATCTGTTCTAGCTCCATAGAGCAGACCGAGGGCTTGTACTGATCACTGGCAAAGACGCCTATTGGCACCGGCTCTCTACCGGATGCCGTTTTCGCCAGCGCGTCGGCCACCTCATTCAGACGCCTCGGGATGTGATTGAGCTCGGGACCATCGAACTTATCCTCCAGCTGGCAGAGTTCTTGGTAATACACAACCATCTTGGTGTTGTGGTAGCTTGATTCCTTCATGACTTGGTCGATGACCAGCTAGGAGTCGCCCCAAACGTCAAGCCATCGGATACCCAACTAGATGGCGGTGCATAGGCCGTTGATGAGTGCCTCATACTCGAACACATTGTTGGAGGAGGGGAAATGGATGCGAACCATGTACCCCATGCGTACCCCAAGGGGTGAAATGAAGACCAACCCCACGCCGGTGCCTTTCTTCATTAGTGATCCATCGAAGTACATCATCCAGTACTCTTGGTCAACGACTGCTGGCAGTATTTGGATCTTGGTCCACTCTGCAACGAAATTAGCCAGTAGTTGGGACTTGATGGCCATCTAGGGGGCATATGAAATGCCTTGACCCATCAGCTAGAGTGCCCACTTCGTGATTCTTCCTGTGGCATCCCAGTTTTGGACGACCTCGCCGAGAGGAAAGGACATCACGACCGCCACTAGATGTGACTCGAAGTAGTGATGCAACTTCCTCTGGCGATAAGGATGGCGTATAGGAGTTTCTAGATTTGAGGGTAGCGAGTCTTAGAATCGGACCAGACCTCGCTAATGAAGTACACAGGATGCTACACTTTGAGGGCGGGTCCCTCTTCTTCGCGCTCTACCACCAGGGCGGCGTTGACCACTTGTGTGGTGGCCGCAATATAGAGCAGAAGCAGTTCCCCATCGATTAGAGGGACCAGGATCGGGGCCTTCGTCTAGAGCTGCTTGACCTTGTCAAGTGCCTCCTGGGCCTCGGGCGTCTATTTGAAGCAGTCGACCTTCTTTAGAAGCTGATAGAGGGGGAGACTCATTCGTCGAGGCACGAGATAGAGCGGCTGAGCACGGTGAGGCACCCTGTAACTCGTTGTACCCCCTTTATGTTCTGAATTGGGCCCATCCTCATGATGGCCGAGATCTTCTTTGGGTTGGCTCCGATGCCATGCTCGGAGACAATAAAACCTAATAGCATACCCCTTGGGACCCCAAAAATGCACTTCTCTAGGTTGAGTTTGATTCCATTTGCTCAGAGTTTTGTGAAGGTTTGCTCTAGGTAGGCTACAACCTGGTCAGCCCATTTAAACTTTACCATGATGTCATCCATGTAGGACTCAATAGTCTGCTCGATGAGATCCCTGAAACACTTGAGCATGCAAGGTTGGTACGTAGCCCCATGTTCTCTAGGCCGAATGGCATTGTGACATATCAGAATGATCTAAATGGGGTGATGAAAGATGTTGCGAGCTGGTTGGACTCTCTCATCGTGATTTGATGGTACCTGGAGTACGCATCAAGGAAGCAAAGGGTTTCGCACCCTATGGTCGAGTTGACTACTTGGTCTATGCGTGTCAAAGGAAACGGATCCTTTGGACATGCTTTGTTGAGACCCATGTAGTCAACGCACATTCTTCATTTCCCACTCTTTTTTCGTACAAGAATGGGATTGACTAACCACTCAGGGTGGTATACTTCCTTGATGAACCCAGCCACCAAAAGCTTCACAATCTCCTCACCGATGGCCTACGTTTTCCTCATCAAAGTGATGCAGGCGCTGCTTCATCGGCTTGGAGCCTGGCCTGATCTTCAAGGCAAGCTCGGCAACTTCTCTTGGAATGTCTGGCATGTTCGAGGGTCTCCACACAAAGATGTCTCTGTTGGCGCGGAGGAAGTCGACGAGCACGCTTTCCTATTCGGAGGAAAGCATGGTGCTGATGCGCACCACTTTGCCCTCAGAGCTGCTGGGGTCTATGAGGACCACCTTGGCGCCCTTTATAGGCTCGAAAGACTCGACCGACTGCTTGGGTCGGGTACTTCTTTGATGACCTCCTCCCTGATGGCCGCAAGCTCTTTGAGGGCGACAATTGTTGCGGCGTGTTCGTAGCACTCGCCCACTCGTAGGCGCAATGGAAGGTGGTGCCGATGGTGATGACCCCACATGGACCCGACATCTTCAACTTTAGATAGGTACAGTTGGGGATGGCCATGAACTTCACATATCATAGACGTCCCAGGATGGCATGGTAGGTCCCATGGAACCCGACCACCTCGAAGGTAAGGGTCTCCGTCCTATAATTGGTCGGATTCCCGAAGGTGACGGGTAGATCGATCTGCCCAAGTGGCATGACCTGCTTTCTAGGTACGATGCCAAGGAAAGGTGCCCCGGTCGGTCGGATGCATGATCGGTCGATGCCCATGGCGTCGAGCATTTTAGCGTACATGATGTTGAGGCCACCGCCTCCATTCATCAGCACCTTGGTGAGCCGCTTTCCAGGTGGTCGGTCCGATCAAAGGTTATGGCGGACTCCGACCATTGGAGGAAGGTAGGCGCTGCTGGCTCGACCATATAGACCTCTTGGCACGCAAGCTTTTGGCGGCGCTTGGAGTCATAGGCCGCTGACCCTCCGAAGATCATGAGGCAGCATTCTAGCATCAAAAATCTTTCGTCCTTCCCCTCGGCGTCGTTTGTGGCTAGTTTGGGCTCCTTCCTATGCTCCCCCTTGTTGGAGCCTCCAGACAAGAACTGCTTCATGAGGACACAGTACTTGTATAGGTGCTTGATGGGGAAAGCATGGTTCGGGCATGGCCCTTCGAGCTGCTTCTCGAAGTGGTCTAGGATACCCTCAACGGGCTTCCGACCCCCTTGCGGTCGGTAGTGGCCACGAGCGAGGCCTCATGCTACTGCTTGTTCTTCTTCTTGTTGGGGCGGTTGGAGGCGCCTTCGCCAGCGTCCTCGTCTCACCTAGACTTGCCTTTGGGGCGGTCAAAAATTGCCCCAACCGCCTCCTCACCCAGGACGTGGCTAGTGGTGATGTTGAGGAGCTCCTTGGTGGTTCACGGGCCCTTACATCCTCTCTTGTGAACCAGGGACTCGCAGGCGGTCATAGATAGATAAGCTCCTATGACATCGGTGTCGGAAACGTTGGGCAGCTCGTTGCACTACCGGGAGAAGCACCGGATGTACCCACAAAAAGTTTTCCCAGACTTTTGTCGGTAGTTTTTGAGATACCATGGGTTCCCAGGATGCGCGTATGTGCCATGGAAGTTTCCCACGAAGATCTTTTTTAGGTCCGCCCAACTTTGGATTCGGTTGGGCGGAAGGTGTTCCAACCACGTTCGCGCCAAATCAGTCAGGAACAATGGAAGGTTATAGATAATGAAATCATCACTATCTGCTCCACCGGCTTAGCAAGAAAGTCAATAATCCTTGAGCCACAGTCTAGGGTTTGTTTCCCCAGAGTATTTCAGGATGTTGGTCGGCGGTCGGTACCACGGTGGAAAAACAACGTTGAGGATGTGTCAGCCAAAGGCCTGAGGTCCTAGCAAGTTAGGGCTTGGGCTTCGGTCCTCACCGCTATCATAGCGTCCGCCACAACGAGGGTGGTAGCCATGGCTAGTCCCCTCCCTCATATCATCATGAGCACGCCTGTGGGCATTGAGGGTGTCGCGCACATCACGGTGGAGGCCAAGACGTTCATGCACCGAGATTGGTGGACGAACACGTCCCTGTCGGGTCACTCTGAGGGTATGCGCTGGCTGGTGTCGAGCTCGTGTCGTCGAGACAGTGAGCTCTCGGTCTGCTGCGCCACCGCATGCTTGAGTAGCGTGCGAATCTCGTGATGGGCCTAATGATCCTCGGGTGTCGCGGGCTCTAGAAGCCCCCGGAGTAAGGCCGCTATGGTAGCAATGTTCTGGCTTGCCTAGGTGAAGTGCGGGAGGGCTTCGTCATCCTTGATGATCCTCCAGTTCATGTCGTGGGCCACAGCATGCGCACGCCCACCGTCTTCGTGGTGCTCAATCTCTTGCTCAAGCTCTGCACATTCCTGCTCGAGCTAGAGTCATGGTTCTTCATGCTCTTGGTGCCGTACCCTCAGCTGCTCTACCCGCAGGCGAGGTGGGGCCTCTACATCCCCCACGACCTCGTCATCGAGGTTGTCTATTAGGGTAGGCCTTCCCTCATGGATCCTTTTGATGTATCCCTCGGGGGTACCTGCCATGAAACATTCACGCGAGGGGTGATCGCTCCCCCTGCTGAAGTCAGAGTCAGAGGGCGACTTCGATTCTCCCACGAGGTGGTCATGGAAAGATTCCATGACATATTCGGTCATCCCCATGAACTCGTCATTCATAGGGGATGAGGGCGTGCGTTGCGCCACAAGGTGACCAACGGTCTCTGCGGCGTTGCGTGGACCAAACGGGAGTGCTGTCGAGGCGCTCTGGATGAGGTATTCCGGGGAGAGTGGCTCTCCTCTAACAAGCTGCATCATGATGTTGGCGAACGAGAAGGTGAGGCAGCCTAGGTCCTCTCGGGACGGTCGAGGTCCCAGGAAGGCACCGAGCTGGCACTCTAGCCTCTTGTAATCGAAGCCGAGGAGCTGGTCGCTCCCAGGGGCATGGGCCTCTAGTGCATGCAGTTGTAGCTCCTCAAGCACCTTGGCGATTGCGTCAAGGCTAGCAGAGTGGAGAGGTTGGTCGACGATGGAAACTTGCGCCAGACTAGCCTCCGTCGAAATTCTGAAGTCTAGGTTCCCGAAGCCTGATGTCGTTGTTTTCGGACCACCGATGAGTAAATTTGTATTTGCACGTCTGGCTTGGATGGTGTGCTCGGAGGACACAAGGTTTTATACTGGTTCAGGCGGGACGTCCCTACATCTAGTTCGTTGCTGCTCGTGTTACTGGCACTTGGTTGGTAGTAGGGGTTACAAACAGGCAAGAGACGGTGAGGATCCCAAGTCTATGGTGGAAAGAGTGAACGGGTGCTGAGAGCTCGATTGCCGCTCAGCTGTGTGCTCATGTCGTGCTCTTGTGTTTCTAGCTCCTTGTCTGCCCCTGGGTAGGGGCGCCCTGCTTTCCCTTTTATAGGCGAAGGAAAAGAGCGGGTTACTGTGAAGGAAAAGGAGAAGAATGAGAGAGACAAGAAGGCTTCCATGATCATCGGGTCCTTCTTCTCCTTCATGCGGGTTCCGCCGATCCTATAGATGTCAATAGGTACGGCTCCACGTCATGGCCCTATTCGTCACTGGAGCCATGCGCAGGCGTCATCTACTGGTCATGGCGTTCCATTCCATCCCGGTGGACATCGTGGTGAACTAACACGTTTGTTAGCGTTCGTACGAGGGTTAGGCAGAACAGCACCGACACACCCGACACTGTTCTTGATGTGAATCCTTAGGTATGGCCCATCATGGTCATGGGTTACATCGAGGCATGCTAGTCTCTTCCTTGGTGTCAGAGTTTTGACCCAGGCCCATACGCTTAGAAACAGAGTGGTTGGCGGAGGTGTGGGTCCCCATTAGACGAGATGGAAACCACGTCCTTGGGGTCGAGTGAGATGGAGCCTGCACCCAAGGGGTCGGGCGAGATGGAGCCTGTGGCCTTGGGTGAGACGGAAACCATGGCCTAGGGGTCGGGCGAGATGGAGCCCGTACCCAAGGGGTTAGGTGAGACGGAGCTCGTGGCCTTAAGGTCGGGTGAGACGGAGCCCGCAACCTTGGAGTCGGGCGAGACAGAGCCCGTGGCCTTGAGGTCAGGCGAGATAGAGTCCGCGGCCTTGGGCAAGACCCCTGCGGCCTCGAGGTCGGGCGAGACGAAGCCCGCTGCCTTGGGGTCAGGCGAGACGGGGCCTGCACCAAAGGGGTCGGGCGAGACGGAGCCCACGGCCTTAAGGTCGGGCGAGACGAAGCCCATGGCCTTGAAGTCAGGCAAGACCTTTTAGTATGTCTTGCTCCATCCGGGGAAGTCAACGTGGGCGCTAACCTCCTTGCTTTGGGTATCCCTAATATCAATACCTAACAAGCGCTTATATATCTCTTATATATCTTATTTTAAAATCCCAACATAAGTTTCTATCGGCAGTCCTCCGAGGGGTATCCCATGAAGGTAGATTGATCAGTGGAGGTACGCATAATCAGGAACCGGATGGTGACACAATGCGCAGAGACAGCGATTTAGACAGGTTAGGGCTGTTCGATCGACGTAATACCCTACGTCCTGTGTCTTTGGTGTATTGTATTGAATATGAGATGTATCGATCTGTCCACTAGGGGATCCCTGCCTCTCCTTATATACTCTGGAGGGGTAGGGTTACAAGGAAAGTATCCCATTTGGTATTATCAATAGCTTGTGGTGCACGCCGAGCAGCGCCGTGCACGCCTTGATCTAGTGGGCTGGGCCACCTCTGATGGTGCGGCCCATGTCTTGTCTTGTGGGTACCGGGGGCCATACCCCCATAGCTAGTCCTCGAGCCTAACAGTAGGTGACGTAGTCACGTGGTGCCAGGGTCAGAAAGTAGAAGACCAACCGAGCAGGCAGCCAGTCCCCGAGCGTAGACTCGAGATGAGAAAAGCGCACATTCACCGCAAGGTGAAGTGTGCCCACTTAGTCCCCGAGCATGCTAGAAGATGAAGAATAAATCTTGTAGCAGGGTCAAAGAAAAAGAAGTCTGAAAGTTTTGCCGACGTCGTCCGACATGCGCGTATCAAGACCCTAGATGTGTTGCCCAAGATCAGCACCCTGATCCAAACAACATGGAGCAGCTTGATAGTACACCGATGAGATGAAGCAAGATCCGACCACCAAGGGCGATGTTCGAGCGCCGAGGAGTCCCCGGCGTAGCCGGCAACGTCCGAGCACCGAGGAATCCCCGACGTAGCTGGCGATGTCCAAGCACCGAGGAGTCCCCGACATAGTTGGCGATGTCTGAGCACCAAGGAGTCCCCGGCGTAGCTGGCAATGTCTGAGCACCGAGGAGTACCCGGCGTAGCTGGCGATGTCCGAGCACCCAGGAGTCCTCGGCGTAGCTAGCGATGTCGGAGCACCGAGGAGTCCCCGGCGTACCTGGCGATGTCCGAGCACCGAGGAGTTCCCAGCGTAGCTGGCGATGTTCGAGCACCGAGGAGTCCCCGGCGTAGCTGGTGATGTCTGAGCACCGAGGAGTCTCCGGCGTAGCTGGCGATGTCCGAGCACCGAGGAGTCCCCAGCGTAGCTGGCGATGTCCGAGCACCGGCGTAGCAGGCGACGTCCGTGCGGTGAAGTGTGCCCACTTAGTCCTTGAGAATGAAGAATCTGAGCTCTGAGGAGTAACCGACGTAGCTGGCGATGAAGCACGAGCGACGAACAGTCTGGTCAACTGGTCGGCGGCGAAGTGAGCATTGAGTAGAAGCGACCGGCGAACAGTCCGATCAACTAGTTGGTGATGGAGTCCATGAACCAAGCGGTCCGACCAGTTGATCGATGGAGAAGTCCGAGCACCAGGTGGTCCGATCACCTGGACGATGATCTTACAATACAAATATGTAGAACGGGTAGTACATGATGTAAAAATATATGAACTCCGGAGAAAAATCAGCAATGGCGATGAAATAGCGTATGCAGCTCGGCGATCAGTTGGTGTGAAGATGTATTTATGTTTAATATAAACCGCTCGAACAGTTAGTGTGTAGCTGAGTCTCCAGCCCTAGCTAGCCTGTTTACCATAACATCGAGCACGGAGCCTGTGCACGTGTAGGAGGAACAGGCGTGACCAAGGAACCGCTACCGACCACTCATAACGCAGAGCGCGGAGCCTGTAGCATGTGTAGGGAGGAGCCGAAGACAGGGCCGTCTCTAGAGGCGTCCGAGCATCAACATGACTATTCGAGGGTTCAGAAAATTGTTTGGAGAGCAAATATGAAAAAAAACAGCTCGGAGAAACATTATGGCAATATACGAAGATTGGTGAATATTTAGAAAAATATTAAAGCGTGACTTAGCTTTAGACAGAAAGTCTGGTCGACGACGTATGGCGCTATCTGGTCGGCGTTGACGGCGAGCACCCGGCGGACGTTGAGTTTTCAATCTGGGTGGTTGGTCTTCGCACGGCAACTTGAGTTCGGCAGCAAATCTCTGTGTAGACGTCGCGGGCAAGATGAAAGTCGATCTCGTCAGGACGTAAGTCTTGAAATCCCATCTGGTTCGCCATGGATCAGCACGCACAACCCCTACCTGGCGCGCCAACTGTCGACAAAAGATGCTCGGCAGTCCTCCGAGGGGTATCCCACGAAGGTAGATTGATCGGTGGAGGTGCGCGTAATCAGGAATCAGATGGTGACACAAGGCGCAGAGACAGCGATTTAGACAGGTTCGGGCCGTCTGATCGACGTAATACCCTATGTCCTGTGTCTTTGGTGTATTGTATTGAATATGAGATGTATCGATCTGTCCACTAGGGGACCCCTGCCTCTCCTTATATACTCTGGAGGGGTAGGGTTACAAGGAAAATATCCTATTTGGTACTATACAATAGCTTGCGGTGCACGCCGAGCAGCACTGTGCACGCCTTGATCTTGTGGGCTATGCCACCTCTGATGGTGCGGCCCATGTCTTGTCTGATGGGTACCAGGGGCCATACCCCCATAGTTTCCCTTTGTAAAAAAGAGTTACTAAAAATTGTTGGCAAAACCTCAAACCTTACAAGGCTTTTCGTTTATAGCCAACACCAGTTTGAACCTATACCTGTTTTCTTGAACTAATATTATTTTCAAAACCATAGTTTGGATAAGCTGTCTCGGCCTTGGGAGCTGGTGTGTTTTCGGGGTAGTATGCCCTACCTCTTCGTTGTTGTCAGCTCCATGCAACGCCATGGTGCGGTTCTCACTAGTCACCAGCCGCCAAATATGGTAGTACATTGTGCTGCTCTCTTGACATTGGGTGGCACAGACAAACCAACCAGACCACTTTGCCGGTTCAATACCCGTTTATCATGGTTACCGGTCGTGGTGGTTAGAACCCTCATGGCGTGTGTTGGTTCAACTACACTGGATGTCAAGAAGGGCTTGCAGAAGCTGAGTGGAAACCACCAAAGTTCTTACATGCCTACCAAGTGCCATGGATGCTCCATTGACTCCAGCCTAGTTGCTACTAGGAGGGTTTTGCCTTCGGGTTGTGTTGTTGTTGAATTAGTGGGAGATTATCTAGGTTGTAGGTGTAGTTTGCTTTGTGACGGTTTGGTCGTAGGCCTTGTTTATTGCTGCGAGTAGTTTTCTTTTGTGTCATTGGTCGTTGGTCGCTATAAACTTCTCTTTCTCTTAATGAAACACATGCTCATGCACGTTCGCGAAAAAAAATTGTCTCGGCCTTGGAACACCAACACATTCTAAAAACTTATAGATGTTTACTCTTTTTGAAAGTTGTCTACGAAAACACTTCAAAAAACAAAAATCTATCTTATGTTCTATAAAAACAATAAAGACAAATAAATATTCCCGGTACAAGTTTGAATCTGAGCCTATACTTAAATTCAAACTATATTGTTTCTACTATGAAAACATACTGTAAAGCTGATTTTCTCTACAAAGTGCGCTTGAAAGTTTTTATGAAACAAAACCCTTTGGAAAAAAAATGTTGATTAAAAATATCCATGTTATATCCTCGACATGGCTCAAAGTCATGGAGCCCGTTTATAGTTCAAAAGAAAAGACTAATTTGCCTTTTCAAAAACAAAATGAGCTGAATACACAAGCTAGAGCTCAAATTTAACACATGTCTATACGAATGCTTTCCTTAAATAATATTATGGCACATCATCCATTTAGATTAATATTAATGTTGAACAGCATGCAAACCATGCATCGTTCCATCAACTTGTCCAGCAAGCTTGAGCAACCATGCACGACTGTGGACCTGTGGTCGCGCAGCTGCGGCACGTCCACGCTGGCACTGTGTGATGTCGGTCGTCGTCTGTAGGGACGTACACACAGTATATACGGACCGGATCGCATGGGCGCGCGTGTACACGAAGGCCGTGGTGGACTTGCTCCATCGGCGCGCGTGCCGAGCGTGAGGAATCTGGCGTCGCGGTCAGCCGGCTGGCGCAGACGACGTCTCACACCTGGGACACCATGCAGGCTGGAGCATCCACCATGTTCGCATTACTCGTACACGATCGAGGATTATAAGCTAGAACAGTATTTTTCTCTCACATCAAACTAGTCAACAGTAAATAATCATCGTCGTCTCTGTGCTGCCTGTACCTGTACGTACACAGGGAGGACGTACGGTATGGCGGAATGTTTCCGATGGACCTGGAGCTGTTGGCGCAGGGCATGTGTCTGGTCACAGGTGACGTACGCTGACGTGAGCCAATTCGCGAAAAAGAGAAGAGCGGACGCAGGAGCGCGTCCAATTAGGGCGGACCTAACGCGCCCGATTGGCATTTGGGCGCTCAGGAACCTCTCTGGAGCCGACCTGACGCGCGGAGGCTATTCTGATCGGCGCGTTCGATGGTTCTTTGGTGGCGTGCGGGCGTGTGTTGACCTGACGTGGAGGTGGCGCGTCTGGTCGTCCTTCTTGGCGTCCGATCGTCACTTAAGCTAACTCGTGAGTGAAGTAGCCATTGGTGATCAGCGGCTGAGGTTGAACGCAGGGGACGCGTGGCGAGCATCGCGTGACCGGACGCTGGGTGCGCGCGTCCGGTCACATCGACCAGCGCATCCGATATCCTCGTGTTCAGTGCAGTGAGGAGCCCAACGACTCTATTCGTGGGGGCTCTCTATTTAAGCCCCATGACCGGCTCAAGCTCACCCTCTTAGCCATTTGCATTGAGATAGCAACCTTGTGAGCTTAGCTAAAATCCTCCCACTCATCTCTATCATTGATTCATCATCTTTAGGAGATTGGGAGAGAATCCAACTACATTGCTTGAGTGATTGCATCTAGAGACACTTGGTGTTCGTGTTTCGCTGCGGGATTCACTTGTTACTCTTGGTGGTTGCCGCCACCTAGACGGCTTGGAGCAGCGAGGATCGTCGAGCAGAGGTTGGTGATTGTCTCCGGCTTCAATCATGGTGATTGTGAGGGGTTCTTGACCTTTCCCCGGCGGAGAGCCAAAAGGTACTCTAGTGGATTGCTCGTGGCTTGTGTGATCCTCATCTTGTGTTGGTTGTGAGGCACCATATTGAGGGTTTGGCATGTGATGTCAATTAGCGCGTGAACCTTCAATTGAGAGAATCACCACAACGAGGACTAACTTGCCGGCGAGCAAGTGAACCTTGGTAAAAAAATCATTGTGTCATCATTGGATTCTGAGGTGATTTGACTCCATTGGTATTTATTCTTGTGATTGATTGGTTCATTCTTCGACTCGGCGGTATAACCATCTTGCTCTCTCTCTTTACATTACCGTAAACTAGTTGTCAAGCTCTTTAGTGTAGCTAGTCGTGAGAGCTTGTTAGTTTAGTTAGTGTGGCTCTTTAGTTAGCCTTTGAGAGCACACTAACTTAGTGTAGTGACATAGTCATTGTGTGGATAGAGACTATAGAAACTAGAATTATGGTAGGTGGCTTGTATTTTTAGTAGGCTAGCGCAACACTCGCTTCGCCTCATATTTGTCTTACCGGTTTGCTAAGTGTTGTTGTATAAATTCTTAATAGGCTATTCACCCCCTCTAGCCATTAGGACCTTTCACTCGGGGAGGAAGCCGGCGCTGGGGAGGCTGCCAACGCCACCGGGGAGAAAGCTGAGCGCACATTGCCAAAGTTCTTACATGCCTACCAAGTGCCATGGATGTTCCATTGACTCCAGCCTAGTTGCTAGGAGGGTTTTGCCTTCGGGTTGTGTTGTTGTTGAATTAGTGGGAGACTATCTAGGTTGTAGGTGTAGTTTGCATTGTGACGGTTTTGTCATAGGCCATGTTTATTGCTGCGAGTAGTTTTCTTTTGTGTCATAGGTTGTTGGTCGCTATAAACTTCTCTTTATCTTAATGAAACACGTGCTCATGCACGTTCGCGAAAAAAGTTGTCTCGGCCTTGGAACGACCAACCCATTCTTAAAACTTATAGATGTTTACTCTTTTTGAAAGTTGTCTACGAAAACACTTCAAAAAAACAAAAATCCATCTTATGTTCTATAAAAAATAATAACGAAAAAATAAATATTTCGAGTAAGTTTGAATTTGAGCCTATACTTAAATTCAAACTATGTCGTTTCTACTATGAAAACATATTGTAAAGTTTTCTCTACAAAGTGTGTTTGGAAGTTTTTTGAAAACAAAATCCTTTGGAAAAAATATTGATTAAAAATATCCATGTTATATCCTCGACATGGCTCGAAGTCATGGAGCCCGTTTATAGTTGAAAAGAAAAGACTAATTTGCTTTTTCAAAACCAAAATGAGTTGAATACGAGCTAGAGCTCAAATTTAACATATGTCTATATGAATGCTTCCCTTAATACGAAGTAAATAATATTATGGCACATCATGCATTTAGATTAATGAATATTAATGTTGAAGTGTTTGGAAGTCGTGGATAAGAATGTGTGCGGTGTGTGCACCCTTGAGAAGGTGGCCCCAATTTGAAGAGCATGCAAACCATCAACGTGTCCAGCAAAGCTTGAGCATCCACGACTGTGGTCGCACTGCGGCGGCACGTCCACGCTGGCACCATCACCGTGACGTCGGTCGTCGTTTGTAGGGACGTACGGACGATCCGCATGGGCGCGCGTGTACACGAAGGCCGTGGTGGACTTGCTCCATCGACGCGCGTGAGGAATCTGAGGAGTCACGGTCAACCGGCTGGCCGGGTGGCTAGCGCACATAGACGACGTCTGACACCAGCGACACCAGGAGGCTTCTTCGCGGCTGTGGCTGTGCACCATGTCGACGATGGGGTTGTGTGGCCGTACGGAAAGCGCTCCTATCGTCTCCGTGCTGCTTGTACCTGTACGTACACAGGGAGGTGTTAGTTGATCTCTACCAATAGGCCCAATGGTCTATTGGGCCCTTATCTCTGCTCCCTGATCGGGGGAGCCCAACCCTAATCCGGTTGGTGGGCCCCTGTTGCACAGCACACATAAAAGGAAGGTGGGGATGAGGGCTCGGACTATGAGGTTCGCCGTGAGCCGCCACACCCACCTACAGTAACCCTAAACCGATCTAAAGATCGTGCTGCCAGCAACGGGATGTGCCCCAACCACCGCCGTCGCACCACTGCAGGGTCACCATCGGACCACCGTCTCTCCACCAGTGCCACTGGACTTCACTGCCACCGCGCTAGACGTCTTCTACACTGTAGCACCAGCGTCTACCTGCTACGGTGCATCTACCGAGGAGACGAAGAGAGGCTTACTGGATCTACGGGTTACACACAAAGAGGTACACATTTTGATCCTAACAATGGTACCAGAGCTAGGTTGCCTCTGTGTAACCCTAACCCTAATTGGGTAAAAGAAGAAAGAAAGAGTGACCGGGGTGGCGGAAGTCACTGTCTACCGGTCACCACCGCCACCGCGCGGGGGAGAAAAGATGGCTGCACCACCGTTCTCACCGGCGCACGGCAAGAACAGAAAAGATCCTTGTTCAGATCAGAGAACAGAAAGGGGAAAAGATCTTAAGAATCCCAACCCTAACCCTAATCGGGTGAAACAACAGTGAACAGAAAGGGGAAAGGGTCTCAAGAACCTAACCCTAACCCGCGCAAACAGCTCGGGGAAGAAGAAAAAGAAGGGCCCTCGGCACTGGAACCCTAATCCTAACTGGGTTAAAGAAAGGAGGAAAAGAAAAGGTTTCGGCCTTAAGATGAACATAGCCGAACCCTAAATCCGAAAAGAAAAGAAATCAATTGAAAACCCGAACCCTAACCCTAGATCTCGATTTCGGATGAACAATGAAACGGAAAGAGAGAAGATCAATCCAAATCAAAAAGAACAAGGGGAAGAAGGGAAGGGTTGCCGCCTCATCGGCGTATGAAGATGAATAGTGAAACCCCATCACGAACCCTAACCCTAAATCATGACCACATCCCCAAATCGGGTTAATCCCAGAAGGAAGAAAGGGAAAGGGAGAAAGAGCCGATTTGGCTTACCTCGCCGTCAAAGAACCAACGGCGCGTGGGGAAAAGAAGGCCGAACTCTGAGGGTGCTACTCGCTGGACTCAGGCCACACGGGTGCCGTGGCCAGGCCGCTCGACGGCGGCGCGCTCACCCGCTGGGTGAGCGCGCACGCCGGTGAGGGGGCCGGCGACGGCGCCGGGGCTCTCTGCTCCACTGTTTCGCCTGCTCGTCGCTCTGTTGCGGCTGCGCTACGTTGAGGAGAAAAGAGAGAGAGGCGATGAGAGAGAGAGCACCGGGAAGAATGAAGCTAGGGTTCCGGGGCACCGGCCACGGCGACGGTTTTGACCGGCCGAAACGAACGCTCGGCCGTCCGATTCGATCCGACAGCGCAGCCCATGCGGGCGTGTGCGGCAGCGCAGCTTTGCTGGCCTAGGCCTAGGTTGTGGCCTGGGTGCAGCCTGCGCACGCGCGGTGAGGTGGGCCGGGCTGGCCTTTGCTGGTTTTGGGCCGAGAGAGGCAGAATGAGCCCGTATTTTCTTTTTGCTTTTTCCTCGAAAATTGAAAAATGTAAAATGGCTCAAAAGAAAAATAGAAAAAGTAATTTTTCCCTGTGGGTAAAATTCAAGAAATTGAGTAAGAGTTTTTCCGCTGCTAGAGAAAAAGTATATTCTCCAGTGATTTTGAACCGACGTGATATTTAACTGGAGAAAAGGAAAGTTTTTCCAGTAAATGTTTATTTCCTAGAAATTGATTAATGGATTAAAGAAAATAGAAAAAGCATTTTTCCCCATGGTAAAATTCAAGAAAAAGAGAATTTTTCCACAGCCAAAGAAATTGTTTATTCTCTAGTTAATTTGTACCAACGTAATATTTAATTGGAGCAAAAGAAAGTTTTTCCGCTGCTAAAGAAATTGTTGATTCTCCAGTTATTTTGAACCAATGTGGTATTTAATTGGAGAAAAAGAGTTTTGATAAAATTATGATGTTGTTATTTTCTGACCAACGTTGTTAATAAAAATATCGTAATGTTAATGATTTATGCATTAATTCTACTTCTGCCCAACGGTGATGTAGAATTAGTGTATAAGAACAGATGTTAATTTTAATGATTTATGCATTAATTCTACTTCTGCCCAACGGTGATGTAGAATTAGTGTGTAAGAACAGTTGTAAAAGTTAATGATTTATGCATTAATTCTATTTCTGTCCAACGGTGATGTAGAATTAGTGTATAAGAATATTGTATGTTTTGATTTTGACCAACGTTGGAATCAAGATATGTAAATGGTGTTATTTTTATGTTAAGAAAAGTTTTGACCTAGTTTTTCATCTTGTCTGAGGTGGACTGGGTAGCCACCTCACCGTGTTCCACTGAGTTTGTGGCACCGGTGAGGGAGACAAGAGAATGATGCCACTTAGGCAACTAAAGAGAGGGATTTTGAATCCCAAAAGATAGTTATATGACTTTTGTGCATAGGAAGTGGGTCACTGCCAACAAGAAATGTTTTGGCTGTGATAAAGAACATGATTGAACCTGCTATTGTGGGCTTAATCACAGAGTGTGACATGGTCACCGAGTACCTCGATAGAATAAAGAGTCAGCTCACTGGCTCTTTAAAGACGTATGCTACCCAGCTGATAAAGCAGCTGGTGACAGAGTGTTACTCTGGAAATGGTGGCATAAGAGAGCTCACAATGCGTCGTCGAAATCATGGCACTATCATTCAGGCCATATTTCGAGGGGAAGAATAGAAAGACTAGTTAAGAATGATATTCTTCCTCCATTAGAGCTCTCAGATTAAGAACAATGCAAAGAATGCATAAAAGGAAAGTATATAAAGAAAGATGACAAACGAAGCACAGGAATTTTACAAATTATCCACACTGACATCTGTGGTCGGTTTTCCTGTAAAGAGTGTGGATGGTTATGATTCGTTCATAACATTCACAGATGATTACTCCTATTATGGCTATATTTATCCAATCAAAGAAAGAAAAGATGTATTGGATAAATTTAAGATATTAAAGATTAAGATAGCCAGGTCTGACCGTAGAGGAGTACTACGGTCAGCATATCCTAAAAGAATGGCATAGTAGCCCAGTATTCTACACCGGACGAACCTCAGCAGAATAGAGTAACTAAAAGAATCAATCGTACCCTGATGGATATGGTGGACAGTATGATAAGTTACTCCACCTTACAGTTGAGCCTATGGATGGAGGCGTTAAAAATCCCATTCATACTCTCAAAAGAGTACCAAGTAAGTCGGTGCCCAAAACAACGTATGAGTTGTGGACAGAAAGAGTACCCTCACTAAACCACTTGCGTGTGTGTGGGGGAGCCCTGCTGAGGCTAAAGTATTTAATCCAAACATTGGGAAGTTAGATCCCAAAATAGTAAGGTGCCATTTCATTGGCAACATAGAAAAGTCAAAAGGTTTTCGTTTTCCACTATCCAGAGAGACATACAAAGTTTGTGGAAACGAGACACGCTGTTTTTCTAGAGGATAAAAAGATGAGGAGGAGCATGGTAGCTCGAGAAATTGTCCTTGAAGTGAAGCGGGTGTATGCGTCCACTCCAATGATTCATGAGCCATTTTTCTCACTACCTGCTATAGCTGCACCAACAGTGCTAGATACTGTGGTGCCAGCACCTGTTGTTATCCCACCTGTGGCAACAATGAATGATGATGAGGAACCTGTTCCTCAGGATCCTATAGAACCTATTGCGACACATGAGGGGGAGCAACAACAGCCTCAAACAAAAGTTGTGCCAAATGTGGAGGCCCCTAGAAGGTCTCAAAGAGTTAGAAAATTAGCTATTTCTGCTGGTTATGAAGTGTATAACACTAAGGAATTTCAAATGGAGGATGATCCCACCTCATTTGAAGAAGCCATGAGAAGTGATCATTCATCAAAGTGGCTTGAGGTCATGGAAGATGAAATGAAATCGATGAATGTCAATAAAGTTTGGGATTTGGAAATAATTCCTAAAGGAGTCAAAACAATAGGCTATAAATGGGTCTACAAGACTAAACATGACTCTCAAGGGAATATAGAGACATATAAAGTGTGACTTGTGGCAAAAGGCTTTATGCAAAGAGAAGGGATTGATTATAATGAGACCTTTTCTCCAGTCTCATGTAAAGTTTCCTTCAGAATCATAATGGCATTAGTGACACATTACGATTGAGAATTACATCAGATGGATGTAAAGACGGCATTTCTCAACGGAGACTTGGAGGAAAATATTTACATGGCACAACCGAAAGGTTTTGTCATGGAAGGAAAAGAATGAATGGGATGCCGTCTAAAGAAATCCATTCATGGATTAAAACAAGCTTCAAGACAGTGGTACTTGAAGTTTGATCAGACAATAAAGAATTTTGGGTTTAAAGAGAATGTAGAGGACAATTGTGTGAATACAAAGTTTAAGAATAAGAAGTTTATCTTCCTTGTCCTGTATATAGATGATATCTTACTTGCTAGTAGTGATGTCAATCTACTACTGGAGACAAAGAAATTTGATATGAAAGATCTTGGCGGAGCCTCGTTCGTTCTAGGGATCGAGATTCACCAAGATAGAAGAAAAAGGGTATAAGGACTGTCACAAAAGGCATACATAGAAAAGATCTTAAAGAAATTCAGTATGCACAAATGTAGTCCCTCACCTACTCCTATAGTCAAGGGTGACAGATATGGGGATTTTCAATGCCATAGGAACCAATATGAGCTCAATCGATAAAGTAAAAGTGGTTCCATATGCTTTAGCTGTCAGAAGCTTGCAACATGCTCAAGTATGTACGCGCCCTGACTTGGCAATTGTTACCGGGTTTTACTTGGCAGATTCCAGAGCAATTCTGAAATAGAACACTGAAATTAGTAAAGAAAGTCTTGCATTATTTGCAAGGAACGAAAGGCCTCATGATGACATATAGAAGATCTGATTCACTCCACATGGTGGGATATTCAGATTCTGATTATGCGAGAGTGAATGCATATCCAGACATGGATTTTCTATCATCTCGCAAAGGGGAGCTATTTCATGGAAAAGCTCAAAGCAAACGGTCACTACATCGTCCACAATGTATGACAGTTTGTAGCGTGTTATGAGGCAACGGGCAGGTGAACTGACTAAAGAAGTTTATACCCGGTTTGAAGGTGATTGACGACATCTATAGACCACTTAAAGTTATACTGCGATTATAATCTAGCAGTAAAGGATGCTCACAACATAAGTCAAGTGGTGCTGCCAAATACATTGACATAGAGTATTATGTTGTGAAAGATAAAGTCCGGGATCATGTCATAAGTCTTGAGCATATAAGTACAGAAAAGATGCTCGCGGATCCGCTTACAAAAGGCTTACCACCCAACATGTTCAGAGAACATGGTGTTCACAGAACATGTAGCTAGCATGGGTTTAAGGGAAAGCCTAAAATATTCCTGGACAAAAGAAGGCCCAAAGATAAGTATCTATTTCAGAACAGAGTAGTGTGTTGTAGCTGTTAAGTCTATCGGCAATGGACCGTGACGATGAGACATGCTCTATGCGCTAATCTGTAATGGAATGAACAAAAGTAAATGATATAAAAGTGAAAGATGGAATGAGATCAAGGGAGAGAATGTTAGTTGATCTCTACCAATAGGCCCAATGGTCTATTGGGCCCTTATCTCTGCTCCCTGATCGGGGGAGCCCAACCCTAATCCGGTTGGTGGGCCCCTGTCGCACAGCACACATAAAAGGAAGGTGGGGATGAGGGCTCGGACTACGAGGTTCACCGTGAGCCGCCACACCCACCTACAGTAACCCTAAACCGATCTAAAGACCGTGCAGCCAGCTACGAGATGTGCCCCAACCACCGCCGTCGCACCACTGCAGGGTCACCATCGGACCGCCGTCTCTCCACCAGCGCCACTGGACTTCACCGTCACCGCGCTGGACGTCTTCTACACCGCGGCACCGGCGTCTACCCGCTACGGTGCATCTACCGAGGAGACGAAGAGAGGCTTACCGGATCTATGGGTTACACACAGAGAGGTACACATTTTGATCCTAACAGGAGGACGTACGGTACGGCGGAATGTTTCCGATCAACCTGGAGCTGTTGGCGCAGCCGCTCGCTGCACGTTCTGCACGGGGGGCATGTCGCTCGCTGCCTGTGTCGATGGATAGAACACGCACAGGTCGGCTCGGCTGGATCAGTCGATCGCAACAAGTATGTTTTCTGCGCTGTTCGACTTACCTTATAATCCGCACTATTCAGCTTACTTTTTTCAGCCGGAACAGTATTTTTCTCTCACAACAATTCAGCCAGAACAGTATTTTCCAGCTAATTCAGCCAAGTTTCAACAAGTCAAACGGGCCTATATATAAATGTGTACTTGGACCTTATTTTCGTACATGGTTCACGTGCTCAACTCACAAAGAGGACTGTAGATAAGCCACAAATGATACAGTTTGTGTAAACGGAGAGTGCTATGCTTATTAGGACTTCCGACGCCCCAGCTGGACGGCTACGTACAAATAAAAAACCGAAAATGCTTACGCCTAGCCTAATGGCCCAATATTGTATTCTCTTGTCCACTCTCTCTCCAAAAGCCTCTCGTCCACTCGTCCTCTACATAGGGCTCTCCACCGTAGCGTCGCGACAGCGCTTCGCCACGCCACCTCGACGTTCTTCACGCCGTCCAGGCTCTGACCGCCGGTCGGCATCTCCACGGCACCCCAGTGTGGCTACCTGTCTTTCTCTCTCTCCATGGCGCCTCCTACCCACCATGGCTGCCCACCGCGGTTCGTCTTCTCTACTAGAGCGACCTGCCGTGGACTTCTCCATGAGACTTGTCGCGGCCTTCTTCACCGGAGTGGCGAGCTCTACACCGGTGAACTCCACACATCGACGAGCTTTCATTCCCAATCAGCAAGAAGACCTCCATTTCCAAGCAACAAGGAGATGTTGCACTGAAAGCATATGTTGTAAACATATGTTTTAAGTGTTTCAGATGCTTCAGATGTATGTTGCAAGTGTTTTGTATCGGTGTTGCAGAAGTAGATCGGGATGTTGCACATGTTGCAATGGCTATACACGTATGTTTCAAGTGTATGTTCTATATGTTTCATCTGTATCACACGTATGTTGTAAGTATTTTCATCTGGATGTTGCAAAAGTGGATTTGGATGTTGCATATACGTGCATGTTGCAAGCGTACTTTTCAAGTTGTTTCAAGTGTTTTGGAAGTGTTTGATCTGGATGTTGCATATGTTTGAAATTGTTTTCATGTGTTTTTATAAGTGTTTCAGACGTATGTTTCAAGTGTTTCATCGATCTTCTTTCTATGTTGCAACCGTTGCATATGGATATCTCAAAAGTAAATTGAGGGTTGCACAAAAGATGAGCGTGGAAAGCGATAATATGTTATTTTACATCTAGGATAGATAATCTACTAAAAATAATCAGGACAGTCGAACGGCCAGCTCAGATTCTCCGTATCGTGGCTTATCAAATAATCATGCTCAGCTTTGAGTAGCGGGCAACATTTGTGCATAAAGGATATTGCAAGATAAAGAACTTCAGCGGGGATTTAGGCAAATTCTTTTCAATCAAAATCTTTGTTATGAGGTCCGCAGTATATATACAAACACTGGTATAATTTTCAGTAGAAAAACATGTCAATGTGCGCAGTGCCTTTGTTGCACGCAGATTAGACCGGTGCGGTTGTCCATGGACCCAGTAATTTGAAGAGCTAATAAACTAACCAACTTTTTTTTTTGGCGAGTAACAAACTAACCAACTTTTTTTTGGCTGAGTAACGAAGCATATTTGGTTTCCAAGATTAAAATTTAGCTACTAAAACCAATGACTACTCCGTTGGCTTGAACTTATTAGTCATGGTACAATATTTTTCTCTCGTAACAAATCAGTGAACAGTACTTTTTAGCCTGGCTTTTTTACGAAGTGAATAGGGCATAAACTTTATTCATCCATGTTTGGTTCTAATGACTAAAAGTGACTAAAAGCCATTAAATCAGTTCAACAAAGACCAAACTACCCCTAATAAATGCACAAATCAGGGTGGGGAACCAGTAATAATGAGGGGTAGCCCTTGTCTACTAGGCACTTTAGCACCTCCTTGATATTAAAGTGACTAAACTATTTTAGTTTTTTTAGTTTGTTTGTTTTACTGTTTAGTAGCTAAAGTAACTAAACTTTAGTAGCTAAATTTTTGCAGGAAACAAACAGACCTAACCCACTTGCCCAGCAAGCAAGCCTGAGGTGCCGAACGTCCAGGCTGGCACCATGACGTAGGGGAGGGACGGACGGGACCGGATCCCATTGGCCGCAGGCGTGAACAGAGACGACGGAGGAACGTTTTCAATTCGACCTGGTGCTGTGTGCAGCCGTTGCATTCCATGTTTTGCACAGCACTACGTACGGTGAGTGGACCACATACTGCACCACGACCGTGCGTGCTTTTTCCATTCTGACATTTCGAGTTTTTGTATATTAATTTTTATTTTTATTTTTTGCTTTGATGTGCGCTTGTATCTCTTGTATATCTTATTTCAAAATCAACACAAGTTTTCTTTTGTAAAAGAGTTATTGAAAATTGCTGGCAAAACCTCATACCTTAGAAGGCTTTTGGTTTAGAGCCAACACCAGTTTGAACCTATACCTGTTTTGAACTAATATTATTTTCAACGCCATAGTTTGGATAAGCTGTCTCGGCCTTGGCACGACCGACCCATTCTAAAAACTTTTAGGCGGCATTTACTCTTTTTGAAAGATGTCTATGGAAACGCTTCAAAAAACATAAATCATCTTATAAAAATAATAATAAATAAACAATTTCGGGTATAAGTTTAAATTTCAGCCTATTATGAAAACATACTGTAAAGTTTTGTCTACAAAGTGTGTTTGAAAGTTTTTTTTTTGAATAATAACCCTATCGAAAAAATGTTGATTAAAAATATCCATCGACATGGCTCGAAGTAATGGAGCCCCGTTTCTAGCTAGTTCAAAATAAAAGACTAGTTTGCTTTTTCAAAAAATAAAAACGGGTTGAATTCGAGCTAGAGCTCAAATTTAACATAAGTCTACATGAATGCTTTCCTTAAATATGATGGCACATCATCCATTTAAATTAATATTAACGTTGAAGTGTTTGGATGCGAATTGATTCTTGCTGGATTTTAATTGCTTGAGTGAATGCCCAAATTGGAACAGCAGATCAAATTCAACTAAAAATTAATTTCAAACCTAACTAAAACTTATGTGAAAACCTTTTTCATCCCGGCCAAGTTTTCTAGCTAACCTACCTACTCACTCTCTTTTCCCTCCTTTCTTGGCCAGCTGGCTTTTCCCTCTCCCTTTGAAGTTGGAACCCAGCCTGCTTCCTCCTTTCTACCCCTCCTCTCTTTCCTTGCGTTCGGGACACATCGCCTATAGGTTTTAGCCTAGGACAGCAGTAATACAACGGCCCACCCTTCCTCCGTCACCGCCATCTTGGGCCTGCCCTTTTCACCCGGCCTGTGGCCCCACCATGGGCTAACAGCGTCAATGGAGGCGCGTGGTGCGCCCATGCCTCTCTCTCTCTCCTCTCTCTCTCTCTCTCTCTCTCTCCGGCACCCACGCTTCTCTCGCTAATGGCCGACCATAGCTTCTCTCTTCCTTTTGTTGTCTTCCTCGTCCCACTCCCTCCGTTCGCACAAACGGCGAAATAATTGGCAGCCAATTTTCCCCTGCCTGAGTGTGATGGATGTTCAATGCTAACAAGTGTCATTGTCGATTATAACACAATATGCATGTTTCCGTCCGGTTGAAAAATAGTATTTCTTATGAAGGAAAAAACATTTAGGCACCGTAAATGCGTAATAAGATTGTTAGATTTAAACGACCTTGTTTTCCTACATGGGTCAAAGAGGAGTCTAAATGAGCCACAAATAATATAATTTTGTGTAAAATAATGTCGCAAATCAAACGCGAAGCTCGGACGGGAAGATTCACGGACCGCGGATCCCATGGGCCATGGGATGGGAATGGGATGGGTTGAGGCCGGCCGTACTTAACGTGACGCGCTCCGATCCCAAACAAATGTAGTACGTACGCACACAGACACAGAGGGAGGACGCACGTACGGAGGAAGGTTTCCAGTACCAACCTGCTGGTGCCGTTCGTGCAGCTGTTGCACGTTTTGCACTGCACCCACGGGCATGTCGCTCGCTGGCGGCCTGTGTAGCACCAACAGGTCGGGTCGGCTCGATAGGAAGGGCGCGTTTACTTCTCAAAATTTGTTGGGTTTGGCTACTGTTAGGTTACTGTAGCACTTGCGTTTGTATTTTGTAATTAGTATCTAATTATAGATTAATTAGATTCGAAAGTTTCGTCTCGCGATTTCTTACCTAACTGTGTAATTAGTTTTATTTTTTGTCTATATTTAGTACTCTATACATGTGTCGTAAGATTCGATGTGACACTTTGGGTTGAAAATTTTTGGAATCTAAACAGGGCCTAACTGTAACGCAACAATGCACGCATAGGAGATCTAGGGGCGCGTTTAGTTCGGCAAAGTTTGTACCTACAAATTTTGTACAGTGCACGATTCTCCACTGTAACATTTCGTTTGTATTTGTGAATTATTATCCGAACATTGACTAATTAGGCTCAAAAGATTCGTCTCGCAAAGTTAAAGCAAACTGTATAATTAGTTTTTGATTTCGTCTACATTTAATACTCTATGCATATACCACTAATTTGATGTAATGGAAAATCTTTTTTTTTTTGTATAGTGCACTTTTGAAGAACAGGGGCTAGGTTGTAGCTCCAGTTTGCTTTCTGATGGTTTGGTCGTAGGTAGGTTGTGTTTATTGCTGCGAGTAGTTGTCTTTCGTGAGTCATAGGTGGATGGTCGTTACAGACTTCTCTTTCCTCTTAACAAAACACGTGCTCGGGCCGGCACGTTCGCGAAAAAGCTGTCTCGGCCTTGGAACGACCAACCCAATCTAAAAACGTATATCCCGCAATGTTTGTCGTTTTGGCACAGCATTTAAGCGTCCAGGTTCATGGGGTAGTCCATGCATCCAGACACAATGACGTCCAGGTTCAAACAACGTTTGATGCACCTTGTTCAAGGCTACAACGACTAATATATCGGGACAGAGGAGTAGATGTTTACTCTTTTTTGAAACATGTCTACAAAAACACTTCAAAAAACAAAAATCCATCTTATGTTCTATAAAATAATAAAAACATATAATTACTCCTGGTACAAGTTTGAATTTGAGCCTATACTTAAATTCAAACTATATCATTTCTACTATGAAAACATACTGTAAAGCTGATTTTCTCTACAAAGTGTGTTTGAAAGTTTTTTCAAACAAAACCATTTCGGAAAAAAAATGTTGATTAAAAATATCCATGTCATATCCTCGACATGGCTCAAAGTCATGGAGCCCGTTTATAGTTCAAAAGAAAAGACTAATTTGCCTTTTCAAAAATAAAATGAGTTGAATACACAAGCTAGAGCTCAAATTTAACATATGTCTATACGAATGTTTTCCTTAAATAATGATCCCGTTCGGCTGGTTGAAACTTGGCTGAATTGGCTGAAAAACACTGTTCTGGCTGAATTGTTGCGAGAGAAAAACACTGTTCCGGCTGAAAAAATAAGCCGAATAGTGCAGATTATAAGGTAAGCCGAACGGGGCCACTATTATGGCACATCATATATTTACATTAATATTAATGTTGAAGTGTTTGGAAGTGAATTGTTTAATTTCTTGCCAGATTTTGATTGCTTGAGTGAATCCCAAATTGGAACCACGGGTCAAATTTAGTTAAAAATTAATTTCAAACCTAAATAGAACTTTTTTTTGAGAAACAACTAGAACTTATATATATGAAAACTTTTTTCCTCCTAGCCCAGCTTCTGAGCCTGGCTCACTCACTTTCTTTTCCCTCCTTCCTTGGCCAGCTGGCATTTCCCTCCTCCTTCGAACCCAGCCTGCTTCCGCCTTTCTCTTCATGCTCTCTTTCCTTGCATTCGGACAGCTTGCACACCTATAGGCTTCAGCCCAGGCCATCGGCAATAGCACGGTCCACCCCTCCTTCCTCCGCCACTGCCATTTAGGGCCTATGGAGGACTCGGTGCGCGCCCGCACCCCTCTCTCTCCATCCACTCTTCGCTCGCAGACGACCCAACCATAGCTTTCTCTCCTTCTCTTTGTTGTCTTTCTCATGCCACTCCATTTGTCCATGCCAACGGCGAAATTGGCAGTCATTTCCCCCACCTAAGTGTGATGGATGTTCGATGCTGACTAGTGTCGTTGTCGATTATAACACAACATATGCGTTTGAAAGAAATGCCTGTGATGCAAATGTGAGTGGCTTCAAAAAACTATTCGAAAACTATAGTGGAAGAAACATCAATCTATGAAATCTGTCCCGAATAAATAAAGCCAAATACATTAAATTTGGAAATGCATGTGGATCAACAATGAAAATGAGGTCAACAATAAATGTATAAATACTCGTATAATTTTCTGAAGAATGAGTCGATGTGTGGACCCTTGCAAACTAAACATGTGCATGGTGCCCCGTGGATCTGTACCCATTGGCTTCAAGAAAGAACTAGAAAGTAAAAGGTAGCTTCTGAACATGAAGTGAACCAGAAAGTATATAATTTTGAAGGCTCTCACGTGGTAGAAACAACAGACAAGTTTTATTCGTAAGAAACGCATTTCATCCCATAAAATTTGTATCATCTCTCTCCATTTACAATATTTCATTTTAGCTTATTTTAATGCCCATCAAACTGTCAGCCCCTCATTTCTGAGAGTCCTAGGTGCATCTGTACTTATGCCAGGATCACACACAAGTACACACAAAATCAACAGAATTGGTATACAGCTAAAAAGAAAAGTTTTGAGCTTCATTGATATCTAAAAGGGTCGTACAACTGTAGCCCAGAGGGCGTAGTTGTAGGCCTACAGAGCTAGCGGAAAACTACTGCCGTAGGGCGGCGCTTATTCATGGCGGTCTCTAGTATGATGGGATTATACAGCGTAGCGATAACCTATTCCACATGCAAGCTTGAGCACGGTCGAAACCCTAGCTTCGATGTCATCTCCTACGTTAGGACTCTTCGCGTAACTCCTAATCTTCATGGTGCGCTTCCTGGTCGTAGCCTTGGTCTTCTTCAGTGCCGAAGTCTATGGGTCAACAACGGGGGAGTACTTACGTACTCCGCAAGCCCTAACCATAGGGTGGAAATAGAGGTGTGGTGGTGATTATAATTAAGAGTTGGGTCCTAGTGGAGCATTACCATCCCAGCTAGTGCCTGGGTTAGTGTCATCTCATGTTAGTTACCAGTTTGATTACACATAAAAGTAAAGCTAATCAAAGTATCCCATCCTAGCATCTGCCCATTCTAAGGACGTGGCTATTCGAATAGATTTAAGTAACTTTGCATACGTGTACAAAATTTCCCACATGATAGGCACAATCCCTTCCATGATCAGTGGACGAAATAGGCCTAACGAGACCCCGTACCCGCTTGGGTGCTACCCTAGACTTCCATATAACTCTACCGCGACTTCTCAGGGGTTGGAAAACACACTAAAACTCGGGAGGATACCTTATCGTCCCATCTCATAATCCCGGACGATACCACATCATCCCTTCATACAATCTCGGATGATACCACATCATCCCAACAACTCAGTGCCGATGATACGAAATCATCAAAATAATCAATAATATTCAGGGGCTCGAACGTGGCCAAAAATCAAGGGGCTTAACGTGGAAGATCACATAGCAACCACGCCAACCAGACCATGGAAGATTACATAGCATCCATGTCTGCTCCTGATATTCCGCTGCCATCACTGATCTCCTAGTAGAAATTATACTTCCGCCCAACGACGTGTGAGATCAAGTCTACCCATATAGACATGTGGCTATACATAACATCACACTAGGTGTCGGTGTTTCGAACAAACACCGGCTAGTGAATTTATAATTGTTGCGCATTAGGCTAGGATGGTGTACTAAAGGACACATGGTTTATACTGGTTCGGGCAGAATGTCCCTATGTCCAGTCCGCTGTTGCTCGTGTTATTAGTACCAAAAAAGGTTCGTAGTAGGGGGTACAAAAGGTCGAGAGAGGGACAGGTCCCAAGTCTTTGATGGAAAGGTCGAAGGACACCAAGAGCTCAGTTGCTGCTTGGCTGTGTGTTATGTGTTATCTATCGAAAACGATCGATCAAAAGTCGGTCCCTTTAGTGGGGTGCCGTGCCCTCCCTTTTATAGACCAAGGGGGAGCAGGGGTTACAGATGGGAGAAAGAGGAAAAAACCAAAGGCAGAGAAGGTCCTTCGGGGGAGTCGGGTCTTCCTTTTCCCATGTGCCTGCTCTGCTAACATGGCAGACCGTGTCAGGGATGGCGTGTTTGCTGACCCTTATAGGGCCATGCCCTGGCTTCTGTCGGCAAGTGGGTGCGTCCCATCCTACGCCGGTGGATGGTGCGGCGTGTCAGAGGGCCAAGCTGTGACCCTTCGGGGAGTAGACAGGGAAGTGACCCTACGCCCGTCACTGTAGGTGATGTGAATTCTATCTTGGATAGTAGTGGTTGTCGCATGCTTGTGTTTGTATCCACGTCCGAGGGCTGATGGCGGCGCCTACAACACTGTTCGGGCACTGTTAGGACGAAAAGGGCTTAAAGCGCCCATCCCATCGTATCCTGAGGGTGCCTTCCTGCAGGCGTACAGGGCATGGCCCTCGATACTATGGTTGACTCGAATGTCCTATCATACCCTGTGCTCGTCTTTATGAAGGATCAGGGTGCAGTCGTCGAGCGAGGCGGAGCTAGCCCTCAGCCATCGGGCGAGGCGGAGCTTGCCCTCGGACGTCGGGCGAGGTGGGGCTAGCCCTCAGCCGCTGGGCGAGGCAGAACCTGCCCTTAGCCATCGAGCGAGGCGAAGTCTAGCCCTCGGGGGTCAGGCGAGGTGGGACCAATCTTCCGTCGTTCGGGCAAGAAGCGCAGTAGCATTCTTGTCTGACCGAAAGTGCCAACGTTCGATGGTTATTAGTTCCACCTCACTGGGTACCCTGGTATTAGGTCCCCGATAGTAGCCCCTGAGCCCCAGGTGATTCAGGCAGAATCGCCTGGGGGGTGTTTCGATTTGCCAGAGGGTGCACGCGAGCGCACCCGATGGGTGTAGCCCCCGAGCATCCGGGTGATTCAGGCATAATCGGCCGGGGGGTATTTCAATTCTCTAGAGGGTGTGCGCGAGCGCACCCATCGGGTGTAGCCTCCGAGCCCCCGGGTGATTCAGGCAGAATCGGCCGGGGGGTAATTTCGGACCCTTCGCGGGTAAGGCTGTGAGATTCGGTTTTTGTCAACTGGATAGTTTTACGAGAACCCTGGTATCCCATTCATGGGGATTTCATCCAGGGTCAGCCTGGCTGGGGCTCGACTGCGGATCGAGGCTCCACTGATGCTCGTGTACCTAAGCCCTGGTCGCTCGTGGTCCCATCCCTTGTTGGTATGGCCGTCGAGGCTGTTGGGCTGGCCCTTGGACTCCTAGGCCTAGGCGGGTCAGAGAAGAAGCTTTTTGACCCGTGTCCCCTTTGTGGGAAAAGAGTCTGGTCCGCTTGGGAAGGCGAACCATCCAGCATGATTTTGGTGGGAAAGGATAGGGATCGCGGGCACGTATCCCGTGATGTGACATGGCGGTGTGTCATGGCAGGCTCGGAGATTGAGGTGGACGGTTGCACTTCTTGCATCTGTCACCCCTATAAAACCATGGGGTTCGCCCCCAGGGTTTCGTACTTCGCCTCCTCACCTTCGTATCTACAACCTTCGCCGCCAATCGCATGAACCTCTCGCACCCGTATTGCTGCCGCCATCAAGCTCGCATCCGCATCGCAACCGCCATCGAGCTCGCATCCGCCCCCTTTCCTGTTGTTTCAATGGAGCCGTGGTGCAGATCCAACATTAACCTTCTGATGAGGACATGACACCCATGCATATGACCATGTTTGGCACATGGTATGGAGGGGTAGGAGGCCAGCAAGGGTGTCCAAGTCAAGAAGGAGGTCCGAGGCTAATTCGGTTCGAGTCCCCGAGGTGGAGGCCCAAAGCAACTCAAGTTCGAGTCTGCCTCGGCCTCCAGGACCAGTCTGCCTTAAACTGGTCACCCAGGACACATCCGGACTCCGTTTTCGATGATGCACATATGGATGGAAAGCTAATTGGATAAGGAAGCCAACTCAATTGGTCTCACGTCAAAATCCCTTTGGAATCAATGGGAATCGTCGAAACAAGTCAGCGTCTAGAATCTGTCAGGGTGCTGCGACACCGTCTTTTGGTCCGTTGGACCGTGTATCGTGTTTGGGCCCATTAGGGGGCGCGTCCAGGGGGGTGACGCCCAAGACTCTATAAATACCAGCCATCGCTCTCCTTAGGGTTTGGGTTTTGTTTAGTTCTTGATTTTTTCGTGAAACAGACATTGTTTTGCTACAACTGTGTCGCCAAGGCTGCTTGCTGTGAACCAGGGCCCCCAGTTCTTGATCTTGTTCGCCTGTGGCGATTAGTCCTTTCGAATAAAGACTTGAACTCCTTCTTGATTTCATAAGACTCATATTTATTTGCAATTTCAGATTGCGTTCATCCTGTTCTTGCTTGTGCTCTTGATTCACTTGCAGGAAAGCCTTCTCGGTGAGGTCAATCACGTTCGTGTGGTTGATAACCAACGAAGCAGTGGTGTAACGGTTGCGGGGGTTCGAATCAATCTTGGTTCGAAGCCTAGATCGTGAACGTCGAGTCTCCACCAATCGACGCTATCATACCTTTCGGAAGATCGGGCCTAGTCAACATCAAGTGGTATCAGAGACCTTGTTGCCCGTTAGGTATACCTTTGTTTTTTCCTTTAGATTGTTACATCACCTTCAGCGCCTAGAGGGCCTCATTCGCCATGGCCTCCTTCACTCGTTGTCTGCCATCGAGGAGTGGCGGCTGCCTGGTGATGAGGACGAGCCGTCACCAACTAAAGGATATGTCGTGTCCTTTGCTCTCTTCCACGAGTAGGGATTCGCCGTACCTTCTCATAAGTTGCTTCGGGGGCTATTGGATTACTACCAGGTGGAGTTACAGCACCTTAATCCCAATGGGGTCCAGCATATTGTGGCGTTTGTCGCCCTGTGTGAGGGGTTCCTGGGGATTAGTCCCCACTTCGATCTGTGGCGGTATTTCTTTGCCGTCAACCTATTGAAGAAGCGGGTTGGGAAGCAAGAGCTGAGCATGCCGATGGAATGTGCCAGCATTCATGTGCGCAACAACCGAGCGAATGACTACCCATTGATGCGTCTGTCGACCTCCAACAAAGGGTGGCATTTATAGTGGTTTTACGTCAAGGACGACGTGGCCGCCCTCTTGCCGGTGTTCTCTGGGCGCATCATCGAAGAGGTCCCGGGGTCATGGAAGTGGGGTGTCCCAGACAAAGATAAGAAAAGGATCAAGGACCATCTCGCTGTCCTCCAAATTCTAAAGGAGAGAGGTGTGAAGGGGTTGGGGATCATCGGCGCCTACCACACGCGGAGGGTGGCGCCACTGATGAGCCACACGCTCCCCCTGTACCTGATGGTGCCCGGAGCATCGCCTGAAGGGACAACGCTCGCCGATGAAGCACTCCCCCCACCAAAGTGGCGCAGCGGATCAAGGAGGCGATGGAGCCTTTGATGGACACCGCCAGCGCTGTCCTTGAATTCGTATATCCGGTGTCGGGACATCCTCCAATACGGCCGAAACCGGGGTTCATCAATTTCGTAAGTTCCCCTTTCCAGTGCCTTCTCTTCACTTGAATTTCTGACCCCTTGATGATGACCTCGGGATAGCGGGACCAGCCGAAGAGACTCATCTTTAGGGATAGCCTGGCTCCACTGTTGAAGGACCGGATCCTGGCAGCAGCGAATCACACCATGGCCGAGTGGGATAAGAGAACGATGGAGCTCAAGAAGAAGAAGATGCTATGGAAGCAGCAAGCACAGGATCGAGGAAAGGAGACAGGCAGTGACAACGATGATGAGTTTGACGAGGTAGTTGCCGATGTGGATTGGGATGTCCTGCAGGGCGAAGATTCATTGACAGGCACCCAATTGTCCATGCAGGGACCCTTCCTGTTCCATATGGGGGGAAGTGAGTTCGTGAGGCTGGAGGAGGTGGGCCAAACCATCGGCCCATCCTCGGGGCCGGTGGATCCGCCGCTACACCCGAGGTGTTGGCGGAGGATCGGTGGATGGGGGAGGCAGATCTACCGCCCCCGAGGTGCTGATGGAGGAGGGTGGCTCCGCTGCTGTGCCCCATGAGCCGATGGGGGCGGGTGGATCTGTCGCCACGCCCGAGGTATCGATAGAGAGGGGTGGCTCCGCCACCACGCCCTCAAAGACAAGGGAGGCGAGCCCCTCTGCCCGGGAGTAGGGGGCAGGCTTGAAGCGGTCCCACCCATACAAGTTGGGGCAGGAAACTGGGGGTTCATGCCCAAAACGTCCCTACCGCCCAACAACGCCGGAGTAAGTTACCGATTCCTCTGTTTTTCCTATTTTTTTGGTTTTTCAGTGTGACCTTATGCCTTTTGACTTTTTGCAGATTGTTGCGACGGGGCCGTTCCTTGGCGCTGGTGACCAAGAAGAGTGTCGCACTTCAGGCGGAATGGGTGTCATCGCCTGACGTCGCTCCGTTTTTGGGCAGGAGCAGAGCCGATGTTGTGGCCTCATCGGCTGGTCAGGCACCGCCAGCGGTGGCACCCGTGCCCTCGGTGGGTCAGGCGAGTGTCGAGGCTAAGGAAGCGCCCTCGGGGGTCACCGAGCAGACGACGGCGGAGGTGACTCCGTCGCC
Source organism: Miscanthus floridulus (assembly GCF_019320115.1). Taxonomy (NCBI): domain Eukaryota; kingdom Viridiplantae; phylum Streptophyta; class Magnoliopsida; order Poales; family Poaceae; genus Miscanthus; species Miscanthus floridulus. The sequence continues at coordinate 23,011,278 of NC_089596.1, forward strand.
TACATTGGAGGGGATGGAGCCGCCGCCTGTACTTGTGGCGCCTCCTATGGTGGGCACGGTGTCGCAAGTCGAGCCCCTGGCATCGCAAGCAGAGGTGGTCGCGACCGCGCCAAGTCATGAGTAGCCGGACATAGCCACGGTGGTGTCCAAGGGAGCAGCAAAATCCGTGCCACCAGCGGCGATGCTCGAGGTGGGTCAGACGGAGAAGGGCACGGCCCTGGCGGTGATGCTCGAGGCTGAGAATGTCTCTGTCGGGCTGGGCACGGAGCTCGCTGAGGTGCGGGGGATTCTTTTGACTGAGAGTGATGAGCACGATCTCCTGTGAGCCATCATCGGGTGGTCTTCGATGACCTGGGGGTGGCGTAGCCAGAGGAAACAGCTCACTTGCAGCCCGTGATGTGGGTATCACGGCGTGGGTGGGCCAGCTTGAGGAGGGCGCCTTTCACGCCGGGATCACCCAAGCCTTTACTGTTTCCCGCTCTCACTATAATCAGGAAATCAACTTGGAGGTAATGAGCCTCGGCTTCGCGCCTGGCTATGAAAACTCTGAGCTGGATGAGATCGAGAAGGCGGTGACTCCCATTGCGCGGAACCTAGTGAACAGGCTGAATGACATGGTTCTCCCTTCGAGGAAGTAGTTAGTTGGATGAGTTTGTCAAACATTTATCTATAATATGTGGACAAGTGTCGGTACTTTCATGTCTAAAAATAGTTTCATTTTGTAATTTTGTTTCGTTCATTTTGATCTTACTTTCTTCCCTTTTGCAATCAAGAAAAAAAGTTTATGTGATCCAACCCTTCTGTTTATTAAAAACAATAGGGCCCGAGGTGTATAAGGGAGAAAATTCGATTATGCTAGTGAGCAAAGTTACCATAGCCATTGGGGCATGGGCTTTTTGCTGTCTTACCAGGCGTGCTAATTTATCTATTCCCACGACCCTTGCCGCTAATCTTAGCACGAGGAAATGGTCTAATGCAGTGAATGTTTCAAAAAAGAGGAGGTATTTATACCTTTGTCAGCCCCCGGGTAAGATCTAACCCCTTGCGGTTGTTGGGGCCAGATGTTAATGGAAATAGGGATCCCAATCTTCCATCAGGTGGTGGTAACTATCGTTGTGGCAGAGAATGACACACCGATCCGGCGTCAGATCGAAAGATCGAACCCTACAATCTTAGCACCACAGCTCCTCTGGTTATCAACCAAGTCTCTGACCAGGTTGACCACACCAAAAAGGCTAATCCCTGCCTACGCAACAAAGAACACAAGTAAGAATAAGAAAGAACACAACCAAAGTACAAATGAATGATTAATCTCTCAAACTTGGGGTCTCACAAACCGATGAACGGCGAAACTGTTCTTGACAGAATAATCTAAGCAAAAACCAAAACCTAATGATGGTGGCAGCGTATGATTATAAAGGTCTTAGGGTCGTCGCCTACCCTAGACGCGTCCCCTAATGGGCCCAAACACGATACACGGTCCAACAGACCAAAATACGGTGTCGCAGCACCCTGGTAGATTCTGGATGCTGACTTGTTTCGATGATTTCTGTTGATTTCAAAGAGATTTTGACATGAGACCACTTGTATTGGCTTCCTTATCAAATTAGCTTTCCATCCATATGTGGATTGTCAAAAACGGAGTCCGGAAGCGTCCTGGGTGACAAGTTTAAAGCAGACTGGTCCCGGAGGCTGAGGTAGACTCAAAATCATATTGGACTGGCCCTTCGGTTCCTGTTGGACGTCCTTGCTGGTCATCTTCGCCTCCACCCTGTCCTCTAAGTCCTTCATGACCCTCTCCAATGTTCCTAAGCAAGATAACATCATTAGGTAGTAGTCTATTTTCAAAAGTATAAAAAGAATCGCTTAAGAACGAGCTCACCTCTAAATTGAGTTGACGCATTCGAGCCCGGGTCATTGGACCTTGCATGACAGTTGGAGGATCAGCGGGTACATCCGAAGGAGTGATGTCCTCATCAGATGTTACTAGAGACCAAAACGAGGGTAGCGAACTTGCTCTTGTATTCGCACATACCCCTTACTTTGGATTTTGGCGATGGTTCCATGATCGTGCGTTTGGTCTTATCGCTGGCCCGGCCTTCCCTGAGCCCCCACGCATGGTGGGGATTTGGTCAAGGGCTGGCTCATTTTATGACTGTTGCCCCGTCCATCATTTTTCACAACTGGAGGGATTGAGGCGATGTCACTTGCCTTGATGGCTCGAGTGACGTGCCTGATGAGCTCGCTAACGGGGATGTTCGAACAGAATCTGATCCCGCTGCTTTGTGATAGGGTCGACAAAGCTCTCGGGCGGCATTCCATTGCTCCTTGATCTGCCTTCCAACAGATTCCCCCTTAATGGGGACTCTATGGGCTCGGCAAGGGGCTGAATTGAACTTTAGAAGGTTGAGATGACCCTTCCCGCCTCAATGCGGGTTGGGCAAAGGCCGCTGAGGGGCCCATCTACGTTTTCTCCCCTGGCTCTTGTTGGACGCGAGGCGGCCTTAGACCCTTCGTGGGTCAGCCTTTGAACCTTAGTCTCTCGATCTTGGATCGAGCGTCTCGAGATCCCGAGCCCCTTAGGGTCTGATAGGGGTTGGTCGTGTTTCGCGCGTCACCCCATCCTCAGTTTCTACAACCGGAGGGGCTGAGTTGATGACACTTGCCTTGATGGCTCGAGTTTTGTGCTCAATGAGCTCGCTAGTGGGTATGTTCGTGTGGAATTCGGGTCCATCATTCGATGACGGGGTCGGCAGAGCCCTCATGTGGCATTCCACTACTTCTTAACCCGCCTCCCGGTAGATGCCCGAGCAGTTTGGTAGGCTCAGGTGACCCGTTGGCCTCTCCTCGATGGAGATTCTATGGGTTTGGCTTGGAGTTAGAATCGAACGAGAAAGGTTGAGATGTCCCTGTCCGCTTCTGAGCGGGGTCGGGCAAGGCCGCTGGGGCTCATCATGGTTTTTCTCGCCTGGCTCTGTTTGACATGAGGCGGCCTTGAGCCCTTTGTGGGCTGGCCTTCGAACCTCAATCAGTTGCCGCTCATATCGAATGAGGTAGGCACCGCTTCATGGCGCGACATGAAGTGTGGAGATGCGAAGATCGCATATGCAACATTTGGATGATGGGATTAATGTGCGATTTAATTGAAACGAAAGCAGGGGTCGGTAATGTTACCTCGGTGGTATGAGTGACGAGAAGCTCTTACCAGACATGTCCGTGCGGGTTTCGAGTCCTACGTTTGTGATGGGGCCGGCGTGACCTGCACGAGCATCGTGATTTTTTGTCTCCGTCTCTCGATGGTGATTCGAGCCGTTTGATTGACTTTAAGCGACCTGATAGCTTCTCCTTGAAGGAGATTCTGCAGGTGGACCCCTTCGAACCCCTCTTGAGAAGGCGGATGTAGAAGCTCGGGGTATGGGGAACTATGAATTCAATTGTGCTGGTGAACAAAAACACCGTAGCCACCGGGGCGTAGGGTCTAGCGGTTCGTCTAGTTCTACTCAAAGTTCTACACCCGCACCTCGCGTCTCTGGTTTTTTAAACGTAAGGAGGGGTCAGGCGATGAGGATGTCTAAACAAGTAGACACCCTCGGCAGCCCCAAGCAATGTCCGTGCCCCTACCGTTGCTAGGGTCGGACGCTCGGTAATGAAATTAACACGCAAAGTAAGTAACAAAGGTGCTTATCTTTCAATGGTCGTTCGTTCGTTGTTTTACCTGGGCCATCCGATCGACCCAGGACACCCGTTGGGCCCCCCCAGATGGGGGTTTCGTTGTCAGGTCATTCCATGGTCCAGCCTGGGGAAGCGGAGAGTCGCCTGCAAGTGGGTGTGCCCTGATTCTCGCGCCCAGCGCATGGTGGTGGTGGTGGGGCATGCCTGGGCAACGTCATGTTTGACCAGGCGGCATCTCATCGACTAGGGCGTGTTGCGTTGGTCCAGGTGTGTCCCCTCGGATTCCCGTCGGCATTGATTTCCCCTCTGCATTGAATAGGGGAAGGAAGAGAGTTCTTCGTCCCAACCTTTCACCTTTCCTCAGCTATTGTGCCTCTTCCTTCAATATGGAGGGAGAGAGGGGAGTTTCGGTCCCATTCCTTAGCCTGCTTCTGAGCCGCTACCTCTTCTCCTTCCTTTCCACCGAATGCGTTCGTGCATCGTAGCGGTTTCTAAGTGAGAGAGGGTAATGCCAGGGAGAGAAAAACTCATAGATCTACTCTTGAATGCGGAGCGTGATGTCGAGATGGAGGTCATCCAATGTAGATGAGATGGTGTCTGCCACCTTTGCTGAGAAGGGGCCGCTTCTGCCGAAGGAGGAGGTGCACTGGAGGGTGTTAAGCGTTGTCGGTTTCGCCGTCGTTCGTGGTGGCCTTTCTTTGGCGGGGGATGTTCCCTGCATAGACGTCATTATCAGGGTTGTGGCTGATCATGATGGCATAGTCCCTGGATGCTCCAGTGGAGGTGCTGTTGTCAGGGTTGTGGCTGATCACGATGACGCGGTCCCTGGACGCCTTGATGGAGGTGCCGTTGTTAGGGTTGCGGCTGATGACGATGGCGCAGTCCCTGGACGCCCGGGTAGAGGCGCCGTAGTCGCTGACGTGGTGCTCGACATTGCAGATGACGGTGTAACACCCCAGGTGTTTGCCACTAGTTAAGCAATGGGTTTGAGCTAAAACATGGTATATTAAGTGATGATGAAGATGTCAAGGTCAAACCTATAGAAACAAGCCCCAACCTAAACTTGGATATTGCACCTTTGCTCGCCTATAGACCCCTTTTCAAGATATATGCTTGGCTAGTGTTATTGGAATATCTTCATGTGCCTCACATCAATACCCATCTATATTGGGCACTCGAAAAGTTTCATGAAGTTTGGAATCAAGAAGTCACATGAAATGACGAGTTATGTCCTTGCTTGAATTATTTTATAAAGTGAATGGAATTCTCGATCATCAACCAAACCTTGCAAACTTGCCCGAATGACTCTAGATGAACTCTACAACAAAAGTCATGAAAGGTTCATGTTGGGCAAATGCCAAGAAAATGCTCCAATGGATCAAAAAGGATAATTTAAGCTTCATCGTGATCCTACTTTGGTCAAAGTAGAACAGTAGGTTCTATACCAGTTTTGAGGTTGGACCTTAAATGAAAGTTGTAGTCCATATCATGTAGAACAAACTTTGTTTTTGGACTAAGAGCTAGATCAGCTTGAAAGTAAGTCAAATCGAGGTCACAAGATCGAATTTGCTGTTGTTTTCAACACTTAGAAATATTCTAAGTCTGGAGTTTCGCTAAGCAACGACGTTGGCATTCCGCGTTCTCCGAAATTCGTTAAGCAACTTGAGTTGGTCCAAAAATAAAAGTTGAAGGTTATACTATGGAGGGAGAGAGGGGAGTTTTGGTCCCATTCCTTAGCCTGCTTCTGAGCCGCTACCTCTTCTCCTTCCTTTCCACCGAATGCGTTCGTGCATCGTAGCGGTTTCTAAGTGAGAGAGGGTAATGCCAGGGAGAGAAAAACTCATAGATCTACTCTTGAATGCGGAGCGTGATGTCGAGATGGAGGTCATCCAATGTAGATGAGATGGTGTCTGCCACCTTTGCTGAGAAGGGGCCGCTTCTGCCGAAGGAGGAGGTGCACTGGAGGGTGTTAAGCGTTGTCGGTTTCGCCGTCGTTCGTGGTGGCCTTTCTTTGGCGGGGGATGTTCCCTGCATAGACGTCATTGTCAGGGTTGTGGCTGATCATGATGGCATAGTCCCTGGATGCTCCAGTGGAGGTGCTGTTGTCAGGGTTGTGGCTGATCACGATGACGCGGTCCCTGGACGCCTTGATGGAGGTGCCGTTGTTAGGGTTGCGGCTGATGACGATGGCGCAGTCCCTGGACGCCCGGGTAGAGGCGCCGTAGTCGCTGACGTGGTGCTCGACATTGCAGATGACGGTGTAACACCCCAGGTGTTTGCCACCAGTTAAGCAATGGGTTTGAGCTAAAACATGGTATATTAAGTGATGATGAAGATGTCAAGGTCAAACCTATAGAAACAAGCCCCAACCTAAACTTGGATATTGCACCTTTGCTCGCCTATAGACCCCTTTTCAAGATATATGCTTGGCTAGTGTTATTGGAATATCTTCATGTGCCTCACATCAATACCCATCTATATTGGGCACTCGAAAAGTTTCATGAAGTTTGGAATCAAGAAGTCACATGAAATGACGAGTTATGTCCTTGCTTGAATTATTTTATAAAGTGAATGGAATTCTCGATCATCAACCAAACCTTGCAAACTTGCCCGAATGACTCTAGATGAACTCTACAACAAAAGTCATGAAAGGTTCATGTTGGGCAAATGCCAAGAAAATGCTCCAATGGATCAAAAAGGATAATTTAAGCTTCATCGTGATCCTACTTTGGTCAAAGTAGAACAGTAGGTTCTATACCAGTTTTGAGGTTGGACCTTAAATGAAAGTTGTAGTCCATATCATGTAGAACAAACTTTGTTTTTGGACTAAGAGCTAGATCAGCTTGAAAGTAAGTCAAATCGAGGTCACAAGATCGAATTTGCTGTTGTTTTCAACACTTAGAAATATTCTAAGTCTGGAGTTTCGCTAAGCAACGACGTTGGCATTCCGCGTTCTCCGAAATTCGTTAAGCAACTTGAGTTGGTCCAAAAATAAAAGTTGAAGGTTATACTATGGAGGGAGAGAGGGGAGTTTCGGTCCCATTCCTTAGCCTGCTTCTGAGCCGCTACCTCTTCTCCTTCCTTTCCACCGAATGCGTTCGTGCATCGTAGCGGTTTCTAAGTGAGAGAGGGTAATGCCAGGGAGAGAAAAACTCATAGATCTACTCTTGAATGCGGAGCGTGATGTCGAGATGGAGGTCATCCAATGTAGATGAGATGGTGTCTGCCACCTTTGCTGAGAAGGGGCCGCTTCTGCCGAAGGAGGAGGTGCACTGGAGGGTGTTAAGCGTTGTCGGTTTCGCCGTCGTTCGTGGTGGCCTTTCTTTGGCGGGGGATGTTCCCTGCATAGACGTCATTGTCAGGGTTGTGGCTGATCATGATGGCATAGTCCCTGGATGCTCCAGTGGAGGTGCTGTTGTCAGGGTTGTGGCTGATCACGATGACGCGGTCCCTGGACGCCTTGATGGAGGTGCCGTTGTTAGGGTTGCGGCTGATGACGATGGCGCAGTCCCTGGACGCCCGGGTAGAGGCGCCGTAGTCGCTGACGTGGTGCTCGACATTGCAGATGACGGTGTAACACCCCAGGTGTTTGCCACTAGTTAAGCAATGGGTTTGAGCTAAAACATGGTATATTAAGTGATGATGAAGATGTCAAGGTCAAACCTATAGAAACAAGCCCCAACCTAAACTTGGATATTGCACCTTTGCTCGCCTATAGACCCCTTTTCAAGATATATGCTTGGCTAGTGTTATTGGAATATCTTCATGTGCCTCACATCAATACCCATCTATATTGGGCACTCGAAAAGTTTCATGAAGTTTGGAATCAAGAAGTCACATGAAATGACGAGTTATGTCCTTGCTTGAATTATTTTATAAAGTGAATGGAATTCTCGATCATCAACCAAACCTTGCAAACTTGCCCGAATGACTCTAGATGAACTCTACAACAAAAGTCATGAAAGGTTCATGTTGGGCAAATGCCAAGAAAATGCTCCAATGGATCAAAAAGGATAATTTAAGCTTCATCATGATCCTACTTTGGTCAAAGTAGAACAGTAGGTTCTATACCAGTTTTGAGGTTGGACCTTAAATGAAAGTTGTAGTCCATATCATGTAGAACAAACTTTGTTTTTGGACTAAGAGCTAGATCAGCTTGAAAGTAAGTCAAATCGAGGTCACAAGATCGAATTTGCTGTTGTTTTCAACACTTAGAAATATTCTAAGTCTGGAGTTTCGCTAAGCAATGACGTTGGCATTCCGCATTCTCCGAAATTCGTTAAGCAACTTGAGTTGGTCCAAAAATAAAAGTTGAAGGTTATACTATGGAGAAGAGCATGCAAAAAGTTGCACTGAGTTTGACCGAGTTTTGACCTCCGAAAGTGAATTTCCGTGACCGTTATCAAGGCGCTGACACTGACAGTTTGTGGCCTAATTACCCGCTGTTGAAGAGCTCTAATGACCTTGGTCTCTAAATGAAAAATGAAGAGCAGTTCGCGGGCTTCAAACTTCGTTTTAGGCCCAAAGTCCAATTCACACCCGAGACGGCCCAAATCGGCTTCCCACCATGTCCACTCCGTCACCCTCCAGCTGTTCGCGGGAATGCCCCAATGGATGCCGCGTGCCCCATGCGTGGCGGCCATGCGCGAGCTGCGCCTCTGCTCTCCGCCGCGTGCCCTCGCCTCCCTGCGGTCGCCTTGCTACTTCTCCACGCGCGCCAGAGCTGCGCCATGCTTTCCCCCACTCGCTTTGCCATTTCCTTCCTCGCGCTGCTGCTCGCGCCCGCGCCATGGCCGAGCTCGGCCTCGCCGCGTCCCCGCTGCTCAGCCCTTCCTCTTTCCAAGTCGACAGTGCCGTCATGTTCCTCGCCTCACGCCGCCCCTCCCGCGCCCATTTCCAGTCTCCACGGCTGCCGTATGCGGGACCACAGCCGCCGCCGCTGCATGCCGCCGGCATGCGGGGCCAGGGCACCACGGCCCGTCTCCCGGACATCCGCGGCAGCCTTAGGGTGTGCGTGGACCCACTGGTGCTCCCCCGCCCCTCAGCCGCCGACGGCATGGCCTCCTCCGGTCGGAGCAGCGATTCCTCGGCGATCCTCTGCTCCAAATTCGCGTCAGGGACCTCGTACAGCAATTTGAAGAAAGGGAGGGTCCTATCTGCAATGTCATAGACTCATGTGAATAGTGCCGTAAGGACTGGTTTGTAATTATTTTATAGGAACTTTGGAAATTCATAGTAAATCGTAGAAAATTCGTAAAATAGTAAATAAGGACTTTTTGGAATCCTTGTGAAATTGTCTATGCAGTGGATCTATAATATGGCATGTTTTAGTTTAAATATTTTGCGGTAAAAATAGATTTGTGCAGTAAGGTTGTAATGCTAGTTAAATTTGTTATTTTTCATAACTGTAGATCTAGGGCTCCAAATGAAGTGAAATTTTTGTGGCATGCTACTCATGTGATAGTTGATGTGTGGTAAAAATTTCATGAGTATTGGATGAAGTATGAGTGAGTTATTGGTTTATCTTGCTCTCACATGATTTCTTGCTTTAGCAACTTGTCTTTTTCATAGAGGTTGCTATACATATTCAAATGGAGTGAAATTTGTACAGTAGACTATTGAGAGGATATGTGAGCCACTGTAATTTTTGTAGAAGTTATTGTGCATTTTTGGTATATGTTCATTAAGTCACCTTGTTATCTAAAATAAATTAAGAAATGCATTAAAAGAATTTATTTGGTCATGGACACTAGGTTTTCTAGTGTTCTTTAGTCATGTGTGAAATGTTGGTAAAGTTGGTTTTGCCCAATTATGTATTTGCAACATAAGTTAATAATTATTTTCTTGCCGATGTGGTTTATGGACAGATCTGGGAACTTAGCAAAGTTCTTCATGATAATGTGCTTTGTTGTGAAACTTGTTTATACAAAAGTTGTAGATAATTCATGTATCTAGCTTCTATTAAAATTTTGTGTCATTTGGCCAAGTAGTTTAAGAGTTACAGCTGTTTAAAGTTGGGTTTCAGAAATGGCTGTTTTCTGTCAATTGTGGACCAGTTTCTGTAAATGGATATATTTGACTTAGTTAACTTGAGAATCATGCTAAGATGATTAAAGATGAATTGTAGAAAATTTCATAAGCTTTCCATAATGTCTTCTTGCAAGTCATTTGGATTTGTGAAACCCCAGTTATAGCTAAATCTTGTAGCTGCTGTTTGCATGTCCAGAAATTGGCAGATTCCAATTATAGTGCTTGCTTGTATATTGTTAAGTGTGACGTATGCCTTGAATGATGACTGAGTTAGAGCACTTGAGATCTTGGGAAACTTGTGTCATGATTGGTGTTGTCGTCTTCTTTGCCATCTTAGCATGATAGATTGTGTGATGTTTAAGTTAAGCATCGCAAAGTACTTAAGTGTGTTAGTGTAAACTATGCTTGTCTTGCTTGCTATTTTGTGATGTGTCTCATGGTACTATTCTTTATATTTATGCACTTGCATATTGCATCTTATCTAGGTGCGCTAGATGAACCACGTGAAGAACATGATGTTGGAGCCGAACCCGAAGACGATGTATGGAGGATCTATCCCGAAGATGGAAGGACTAAGCGAATGCTAGGACCTAAGACGTCACTAGGACGGTGCAAGCTAACTGAACTGACTTGTGTTGGATCCCAGGCAAGCCCCGGAGCATTAATAAGTCTCCTAATTTATAAAAGCAATTCTTTCTATATATGAGTTATATATTGTTGCATTAAGTTGTAGGAGTTGATTGAAACCCTTGATGCATTTATTACTATCCTTGCCTACCTTATTACCTTTTTTTACCCTGTTAGGTCAGGATCGAATAACTGCTTAGCCTTGCTTAGACCGGTAGCGATCGGTGATATCTGATCACCTACATTATAGGTGGTTACTGGAAGAATTTAGCTATGGAAAGAATGATATCCTGGAATTAACCATGTGTGATGGATAATTGGAGACCGGACGGAAAAAGTTGGAGGCAACCAGACAGGGTTCTGGGGTGCTGTTAGTTTCCGTCTGTGTCGATTAAGGACCGACCGTTGTTGGGCCTCGAGTCATGTTGAACGCATGCCTTACATTTAACTGGCCGGATAAAGTACCTTCCAACCGCGAAGCTGGGAGATTATTCGGGCCGAGTAGATTGCCCGCAGCGCACTGTGCCGGAGCAGGTGTGGTAGGACACGGGGGCAAGATGATAAGACCAAAGTGCAGTCGGTCAGCCCCCAGGTACATGTGGTTCCTGGCAAACTCGAGATTCCTGGATAGTTGACTCGGTGATCAATATCTCACTTTAGCGGGTGAGTGAGGTTTGTGTAAGGAATAAATCACCAGCTGGTTAGGAATCGATTCGAATCGCCATCGCTCCTGGATAGTGAGCACTTGACTCGAGTTATGGCATCGTAGTAATTATTATGGAACAATGATGGTTATCTAGATGGTATGGGATATGCTAAATCTAAATTGGTAACTGGATGTTATTGGTTAATCAAGTGATTGCTATAGTACAGGTGCTTACCTAGATGGATAGGTCATAATAAAGATGATGCAAAGTACTTAAAATGGTTTCTTCATGATAGCTTATGCTTTTCGCAAACAAGTCAGCTAGCCCACTAAAGAAAGCCTTGCATAATCCTTGGTGTCACTTTATTTCTGGTTTACGACGGGTAAGTCTGGCTGAGTACATTCGAGTACTCAGGGTTTATCCCACCATGTTGCAGGTGAAGTTTTTGGCCTGTTGAAGAGGGTGGCTAACCGCCGGTGGGCTCGGTGATTCTATACCTACTTCTCACCTATATGCTTTTGTCGGATGATGTCACATATGCTAGCAATATATTTGGAACTTATACTAATGTAATCATTTGAAAGCTAGGTTGTTTTCACTAAGCGGTTTTGAAACCCAAACTTGTACTATTATTTGTTAACCCCTTTGTAATATTATTTCCACTGCAACCCGATGTATGTGATGTGTATTTGCTTAATCACACGATCTTGGTTGTGATGTTGATTTACCGAGGTCTTTCGGGCCACTCGGCGGACTACCGGGTTTATATGAGTGAAAGTATGGGTGTGTCAACGTGTTAGCGGGGACAACCGTACTTGATCTTGTATAAATTGGGCGGTTCTGTCATAGACGGCGCCCTTGAGGATCCCATGGAGCGGTAGGATGTCGGCGATGGAGAGCATGGCGCGGCGATCGTAGTAATACTCATGGTAGAACTAGTCACAAACTATAATAGAATAAGTTTGTGGGGGAGCCCCCGAGTGAACAGTTTTTGTATTTATGAATACATCAGTCCTTTTCATGATGAAATTACTTTGTAAGCGATGAATTTGTGCAAAAAATGAATAAGTTTTCAACTTTCGTTACGGCAAAACAACTTTTTGGCTTTTCTCCCTCTTTTTGTAAAAGAGGCTTGGTGCCTTCCGACCCTTCCCATAGTTAAGGTCGTGAAAACTCGGAGTGCGGGCGAGCCAATTCTAATCATGCTGGTGAGCAAGGAGGTCGTAGCCACCGGGGCGTGGGCTTCTCGCAATCCTACTAGTTATACTCAGATTTTGTTCCCGAAATCCTAGCCCTCAGGACTCACTATGAGAAAAGAGCGAAAACTCAGAGAATGTTTGCAAAGATAGCACAGAGAGTGTTTGCAAGATAAACATACTTATATCAGCCCCCGAGTGAGGTCCGACCCCTCACTCTTTGCAGAAGTCGGAAGTCACTAAACATTGGGGATTTTTGGAGACAAAACTGATAAGAAAGAGTATGCATTTATTTAAGGGTAAAAGCGACGTAGCTGCTCAATGTTCTAGGCGTTGGTGAAGACCACGCCGTCGATGGTTTTCAACTTGTAGGCGCCTGGCCGGAGTACTTCTGCGATGACGTAGGGCCCCTCCTAGGCGGGGAGAGCTTGTGACGGTCCTTGTTGCCCTGTACGAGGCGGAGAACCAGGTCCCCAACGTTGAAGGCTCGGTCCCACACCCGTCGGCTGTGGTACCGATGCAGCGCCTACAAGTACTCGGCCGAACGGAGGAGGGCAATGTCGCGGGCTTCGTCTAGCTAGTCCATGGCGTCTTCATGGGATGCCTCGGCTCCTTGTTCATCGTATGCTCTGATCTTGGTGCTCCATAGTCGAGGTCCATCGGGAGGACGGCCTTGGAACCATAGACCATGAAGAAAGGTGTGTAGCTAGTGGCTCGGCTAGGAGTTGTCCTTAGGCTCCAGAGCACCGCAGGGAGCTCGGTGACCCAGCAGCGCCGAACTTGTTCAATCGGTTGAAGATCTTGGGCTTAAGGCCACGTAGGAGCATGCTGTTTGTGCGCTCGACCTGCTCGTTCGTTCGGGGGTGCGCGACGGCAGCCCAATCGACTCGGATGTGTTGTTCATCATAGAATCAAATGAATTTGTTGCTGATGAACTGTGTGCCATTGTCTGTGATGATGGAGTTTGGTACTTCTAAGCGATGGATGATGTCGAGGAAGAACAGCACAGCTTGCTTGGATTCGATGACGGAGATCGGCCGAGCTTCGATCCATTTTGTGAACTTGTCTACGGTGACAACCAAGTGGGTATAGCCCCCGAGTGCCTTTTTGAGAGGCCCAACCAGATTGAGCCCCTAGACCGTGAAGGGCCATGTGATGGGGATCATCTGGAATGCCTGGGCCGGGAGGTGAGATTGCTGAGCGTAGTACTGGCACCCTTCGCAGGTGCGTACGATTTGCTCGGTGTCGGCTACTATAGTGGGCCAGTAGAAGCCCTATCGGAATGCGTTCCCAACCAAGGTTCTAGGCGTGGTGTGGTGACCACAGACCCCACCATGGATATCGCTCAGCAGAAGCTTCCCCTGTTCGACTGGGATACAGAGCTGTAAGATCCTAGAGTGGCTCCATTTGTAGAGTTCGCCTTCTACAAGAACAAAGGATTTGGCGTGATGTGCGAGCCATCAAGCCTCCGTCTTGTCCGTTGGTAGTAGGTCACAGAGGAGGTAGTCAAGGTAGAGTGTTCTCTAGTCATCCAGAGGGTCAGGCTCTATCGCTAGTTCCTCTTCAAGCTCCATGACCTCGGGGCCAGAGGGAGCCATCGGTTGGTCAGCACCCGGGCTGGATCAGATGGGCCATTATTGGCCCATCCCACCCCTTCGTAGCATATCAAGGGCTTATGTTGGTCGCTGGCAAAGACGCCCATTGGCATCGGCTCTCGACCGGACGCTTGTTTTGCAAATGCGTCGGCCGCCTCGTTGAAGCGCCTTGGGATGTGGTTGAGTTCGAGGCCATCGAATTTGTCCTCTAGCCATCGGACCTCCTAGTAGTACATAGCCATCTTGGCGTCATGGCAGCTGGACTCCTTCATGACTTGGTTGATGGCCAGCTGGGAGTCGCCTCAGATCTCAAGGTGTCGAATGCCCAACTCGATGGCGATGTGTAGACCGTTGATGAGTGCTTCATATTTGGCCACGTTATTTGATGAGGGAAAATGTAAACGAACCATGTACCTCATGTGGACACCGAGGGGTGACATGAAGACTAGCCCTATGCTGGTGCCCTTCTTCATCAGCGACCCATTGAAGTACATCATTCATTACTCTTGATCGACGATCGTCGGTGGTGTCTGGACCTCGGTCCATTCAGCGATAAAGTCAGCCAACGCCTGTGACTTGATCGCCGTTCAGGAGGCATATGTGATGCCATGATCCATCAACTCGAGTGCCCACTTTGCAGTTCTTCCCATGGCATCGTGGCTCTGGACGACCTTGCCAAGGGGGAACAATGTCACAACTGTTACGCGATGCAACTTGAAGTAGTGGCGTAGCTTCCTCTTAGTGATGAGGATGGTGTAAAGGAGCTTTTGGATTTGGGAGTAGTGGATTTTGGAGTCGGATAGTACCTCGCTGATGAAGTACATAGGGCACTGCACCTTGAGGGCATGCCCCTCTTCCTCCCGCTCTACTACCAGGGCGGCGTTGACCACTTGTGTGGTGGCCGCTAAGTATAGTAGGAGGGATTCTCCGTCGCTTGTAGGAACTAGGATTGGGGGCCTTGTCAGAAGTAGTTTGACCATGTCAAGCGCCTCCTGGACCTTGGATGTCCACTCGAAGCAGTCGGCTTTCTTTAGGAGTCGATAAAGGGGGAGACCTCGTTCACTGAGGCACGAGATGAATCGGCTGAAGGCGGCGAGGCACCCTATGAATCGCTGAACCCCCTTTATGTTCTGAATTGGGCCCATCCCTGTGATGGCTAAGATTTTCTCTGGGTTGGCTTCGATGCCATGCTCGGAGACGATGAAGCCGAGCAGCATAGCCCTCGGGACCCCAAAAACACACTTCTCGGGGTTGAGTTTGATGCCATTCGCTCGGAGTTTTGCAAAGATCTGCTCAAGATCGGCAATGAGGTGGTCAGCCCATTTAAATTTGACTACAATGTCATCGACATAGGCCTCAACGGTCCACCCGATGAGGTCCCCGAAGCATTTGAGCATACAGCGCTGGTACATAGCCCTAGCGTTCTTTAGACCGAACGGCATTGAGACGTAGCAGAATGATCCAAAGGGGATGATGAAAGACGTCGTGAGCTGGTGAGACTCTTCCATTGCGATTTGATGGTAGCCGGAGTAGGCATCAAGGAAGCAGAGAGTTTTGCACCCCGAGGTAGAGTCGACTATTTGGTCTATGTGCGGCAAAGGAAATGGATCCTTTGGACACGCCTTGTTGAGGCCCGTATAGTCTACACTCATCCTCCATTTCCTGTTCTTCTTTCGCACGAGAACGGGATTAGCTAACCACTCTAGGTGGTGACTTCCCTGATGAATCCTGCGGCCGATAGTTTTGCTATCTATTCCCCAATGGCCCTGCGCTTTTCCTCGTCGAAGCGACATAGGCGTTGCTTCACTGGCTTGGAGCCTGGATGGATTTTTAAGGTATGCACGACGACCTCCCTCGGAATGCCTAGCATATCCGAGGGTTTCCATGCAAAGATGTCTTTGTTGCCGCGGAGAAAGTCGACGAACGCGCTTTCCTAATCGGAGGAAAGCATGGTACCAATGTGTACCATTTTACCCTCAGAGCTGCTAGGTTCTATGAGGACCCCCTTGGAGCCCTCTATCGATTCGAATGACCCGGTTGATTTCTTTGCATCGGGCACTTCTTCGGCGACCTCCTCCTTGTGGGCGGTGAGTTCCTGGAGGCAACAATTGTTGTGGTGTGGCCACAGCACTCGACCTCGCACTTGTAGGCCCGCTAGAAGGAGGTGTCGACAGTGATGACCCCATGGGGGCCCGGCATCTTTAGTTTGAGGTACGTATAGTTGGGGATGGCCATGAACTTTGCGTAGCATGGTCATCCTAGGATGGCGTGGAAGGTTGCAGGGAACCCAACCACCTCGAAGGTGAGGGTCTTAGTCCTATAGTTGAACTGATCCCCAAAGGTAACGAGTAGATCGATCTACCCGAGTGGCATGGTGTCGACAGAATATCATCGACAGTCCTCTAAGGGGTATCCCATGAAGGTAGATTGATCGGCAGAGGAGCGTGAGATCAAGAACAAGAAGGCAATAGAGACACATGAGTTAGACAGGTTCAGGCCATCAGTATGACGTAATACCCTACTCCTGTGGTCTATTGGTTTGTATTAGCTATCGTATGATATTGCGTGATTTTGGAGGGGGTCCCTGTCCACCTTATATAGTCCAAGAGGTAGGGTTACAAGTCGGTTAGATTTGAGAGATAACTAGAAAGTAATAACATATTACAAGAATCATGGGATCACACGTATCCTAACAAATCTCATAGCATCTTTAGGATATCTTCCCCATGTCTTGCAGAAGGCGCCAAGCAGAATCGTGCCCCGCAAGGCTTCATCTTGTGGGCTGGGCCGCCCCTGGGGGTGCAGCCCATGTGGTCTGCCATGGGTATCTGGGGTCGTACCCCCCACAGCTAGTCCCCTAGCGCCTTGTACCCGTTATGCAACACCGTCTTGAGCTTGTCCGAGCAAGTGCAAACCAAAGCCGAGCAGTCCAACTCATGGTTCGACCACCGCAATGAGTCACCGAGGAGTTGTGAGTAGTTGCCAAGCTGCGCGTGCGCCATCGTCGAGCAGCGTGAACCACAGCTGAGCAACATATTCCAAGTACGGCTTGCCATAAGGGTGTAAGGAGCTCAAGTCTAGAATTGAAAATTTCTTCCCAGTGGACCAAGTGTGCCCACTTAGAGTCCGACCACGAGAAAAGGAGATAATCTTCATTAGCTTCAAGAGGCATGGAGTCTTCAAGAAAAAACAAGCACATTCACCGCAAGGTGAAGTGTGCCCACTTAGTCCCCGAGCCTAGAAGTAGATGATGTAGTCATGTGGTGCCAGGGTCCGAAGTAGAAAAAATAATAAAAAACCAGCCGAGTAGGTAGCCAGTCCCCGGGCATAGCCCCAAAATGAGATAAAAACACGTTCACCGCAAGGTGAAGTATGCCCACTTAGTCCCCGAGCCTCACAGTAGATGACGTAGTCATATGGTGCCAGGGTCAGAAACATACAAATAATGAATGACCAGCCGAGCAGGTAGCCAGTCCCCGAGCTGCAAGCGACGATATCAGAGAAATCCAGCCTTGGAGAAAAAATCGGAGTAACGGTTGTATAGTAATGGTTACTGAGCCTCAATAAATGGCGAGAAAGTCAGCAATTATTCAGCGAGTAGCAACTGATGGCAGCGATAAATGGGCGACATGGGTTGCGGTTGCGCAAAAGCCCAAGTAATAGCCCATATGCCATATCGGAGAAATCAGAGTGGCGCAGATCATGGGAACGGTTCCCAAAAAACCCTTGAATGTGGAAAGGTGGGGAAAGTGCTTTATAACAGTGCCACCGCATACCCTGTTCCCACCTTTTCCACTTCATCTTCCTCCTCATCTCTCGCATCGTCGAGCCCGCAACCACATTTGCTTCCGCCGCCAAACCCTAACCAGATCTGGGAGATAGCGCCGAAGAAGGGAGCTACAAAATTGAAGAAGACTAGTCCCAAGAAGACAAGCACCATGGCCCAACGCGATGAGGAGTGGGTGCTATCATGAACAGGAGAAACAGAGCTAAACAGATTGGTGGAAGCCGGCGTTCTCCCTGACTGTGCTACCACCGGATGGCGGCCAGCCCTCGTGAGTCCTTCCCAACACCCCATACTTACGAAGCAGTGGTATTCGATGACTATTTCTGGCGTGGGTTAAGATTTCCTATTCATCCATTTCTGAGGGATCTGTTAGAGCTCTGGGTGGTTACTCTGTGCAACCTCCACCCCAATACCATTTTGCACATCTCAATCTTCATCCATTTCTGTGAGGCATACCTCAGAATCCTACCCCACTTCAATCTCTTCTGTCACCTATTCTGGCTGAAGAAGAGAGGAGGCACTGGTTCCAAGGTGGTCGGCGGGGTGTACCTTTAGCTGCGGGATGGAATGGCGAGTGAATACCTTACCATGCCGCTTAACACGTCATTAAAGGGGTGGAACACTAGGTGGTTCTACATGAAACAAAGCCACCCAACGGTTCGCTGCAACACCGACCACATCCCAAAAAGCCAGAGGAGTTGGTCAGAGCTGCGGAGCAACGACGATATGGAGCAAGTGAAGGAACTCCTCGGCTTAATAAAAGGCGTGAGGACCAATGGCGGATTGGTAGCGGCAAGTTTCATAGTGCGCCGCGTTTAGCCCTGTAAAGAGAGGGCGTACCTAGGCTTCAAATTCAAAGGGGAGACCGACGGTACTCGAGAGAGGCCAGAAATACAATCTAGGAACATTGTTGAAGAGCGGACTACTGAGCTGTTCACTCCGCTTGCCTCATTCAGATTGTCAAGGTACATAAAACCCTTTAACTGCAAGAATCTGCCTCCTCAGGTGAATATCCCAACTGTGTGTTTTCGAGAAGTTTTTTTATTTTGTCATTGCCGAGCAATAGACTGATCCACTCTTGTGAAGATCCATTCGTAGGACAGGGCAGTGTATTTCTTGGGCGTGCCGAAAAATGATTGGCTACCGACAGTGGATGCACGTCCACCAGCTCAACCTGAAGAAAGCTCTGTTGGCATTTCCTCGGAATCCGGAGGTATGGATGTTGGTCAGACAGAGAGTCCTCCCCAGGTATCGGAGAAAATCTGGGGGAAGAGGCCGGCGACAGATGAACCAGCCCAAAAGAAGAGGAAAACAACGGCTACTGCTCCCCGCAAACTAGGCGGCATCTCGCTTGGCGATGATCAGACCAATTGAACACGAAGGACCGCGGTGTTCAATTGGTCTGATAACGATGAAATTATGATGGATCCTCCCCCGAGCACAAAAGAGCCTCCATGTAGCACACACACAGGGGAACAACCCGAGGTAGGCAAAGAAGTCCATGAGGCACCGACGAGGAAAGTCCTCGAGCAGCGGGCTGAGGGAATTTCTGCGTAGCAGACGACGGAAGTCCCTGCGGGGCGAGCAACGGAAGTCCTCGAGCAACAAGCGGAAGCAGACAAGGAGCAGCAGGTGGAAAGGGCCCTAGAGCAGCAGGCAGAACTGAGGTTGACCAAGGAAGAGCCCAAAATTCCCCTGCAGAGCACGGGAGTCAACCCCGCGGCTGTGCCTCGAGGCTCGGGCAGGCATCGCTGGTTCAAGAAATTGAACCGTCAGACCAAACCGCAAGTGTCCTTGTGTTGAAGTTACTTTACTATATTTTCTTTACTTCTGTGGTGACTGAATAACTGATTTGACACAGTGCAAGGCAAACGACAGATCCAGCCCCACCCGCTCAGACTGAGCAGCAACCAGAAGCTAGCCCTAGAGCGGGGGAGATGCCAGTAGACCCCATCCTGGAGTCCCCGAGTGCTCGGCAGCATGTGGGGGAGCTAATCGCTGCCCCTGGTGGAGTTGGCGGCAGTGAACGGCTGTCTACCATGGCGAACGAGTCAATGACAACACCCACGGCAATGGCAGAATCTAGAGCAGAAAAACTTTCAGCGCCGAAGGAGCAGACGGCACTCCCCGATGCTTCAGAGGGCATGGTCAGACCTGCTATCCAGCCACCAAGCCCCTAGGTGGTGCCCCCGGCTGCAACAAAGGAGGATGAGGTGGAGGAGATCGTGCGTGACAAACCTCGAACCCAATCAGTCTGGATCCTCCGAAAGCGCGGTGACGACATAGTAATTGTCGAAGAGGAGGACACCACCAAGGAATTCAGGAGACTAGAGACTACCCTTACCGATGTGATGAAACAGATCAAGGTTAATACTGTGTCTGGAAAGGTCCTGGTTTTTTTTTGGAATTGGATAACGATACTGTCATTGTGCAGTTGCAGGAAATAACTCGAGTTGCCGAGCAGCGCCGCCAGCTGATAAAGCGAATGGAGCCCCTTGCTGAGGAGAACAAAAAACTCAAAGAGGCCAGGAACCTCTCGGAGAAGAATATCCAGAGGGCCCAACGCGAACGAGACCTTGCGGAGTCCAACGCGTGGGACCCAAAATACCAGAAGGGGAACCTGACTAAAAAGCTGGCTGTTGTGTCTGAGCAGGTGCGAAGCCAGTCCGAGCAGCTGGCCGCTATCTCCGGCCAACTAAAAAGTGCTTCCAAGTAGCTGGAGAAGAAAACCGAACAGCTTAACAGTGTATCCAAGCATAAAGCACGTACGGTATATCAACGAATGTACTTTTGTATTGCTAAACAGCCACATTTTTTGTGATAACTATTGCGCTTGTAGAGCAAGACGTTGAGCTCAACCAAATGCGCCAGGCCGTCGATCAACTTTGCTAGGAGAAGGCAAAGGAAGTAGAGCAGGCGGACAAACTTGCTGAGGAGCTGAAAGGTGAATTCCTCCTTGTCAGAAGTATTGTTGAAGTAGCTTCCTTGTATGATGGAACATTATAACGCTTGCAGGCTATCGTCATAAAGCCAAAGCATAGTTTGACGTGCTGGTGTAGGAGGCCAAGGTCCAAAAGGAGAACTTCGACGCTGTAGTCACCGCAATTAAGCCGGTGCTTGACTACGTCGACCTAGAACCGGCCACTCAGCGCGACAGCAGACAGCAACATTCAGACATCGTCATCTAGAGGTGCAAGGCAGCATGGGAGAACTTCAAGATCTTCAACCACGACGCCATTATGATCGTCGCTACCCATGTCCTCGTGGTTGTTCGGTCCCATTACCCAACCATCGACCTTCAGTCAATAGGGGGTGGGTTTGCCAAAGGACTGAGCGATGCGAAGACCTAGCAGCTGGAGGATGAGGTAGAGGACACAGCGAAGATGCTAGCCGGCGATATAGATCTGTTTGGTGAGACGGATGGTAATGGCAGAGCTCAGTAATCTGCTCATAGATTATCATCTATTAAATCTTGATACTGTAGTTAGAACGCGCGAAAGCGCAAGAAACAATTATTTATCAAATAAATGTTACAAGGTGCATGTATATGCAGTTTGCTTGTATTTTGGTGAAAAAATCTTCAGAGTTTTAATCCTGACGCAATTATGCATAGTTCAAGTAGCGTCCAAACAGTTGGTTTGCTACTGATGCCTATGGCCTTGGCCAGCCCATAGTCCATAACATCGAGCGCGGAGCCCGTGCATGTGTAGGAGTAACAGGCGTGACCCAGGAACCACAGCCAATCACCCATAACATAGAGCGTGGAGCCCATGGCATGTGTAGGGAGAGATCGGTGACTAGGTCTTCTCCATAGAAAACAGCACAGAACATGTGCTGCTCGGCGGTAAACAAAAAATATGGAGACACACCGGTGCTGTGACTAGCTTGAGTGCGCAGTCCCCAGACCACAGCTGGTAGTTCCTTGAGCCATCTGCCTAGATGCCTTTCTTCTTTTTGATATAGCCTCTTTTTGAGGGCGTCAAGGATCATGCCGTTCGCCCGTTCAACCTGGCCATTGGCTCTAGGATGGGCAACGGAGACATATTTAACGGAGATGCACCGGTCTTCACAGAAGTCCCAAAAGTGATGGCCAGTAAATGTACTTCTAAGGTCGGTGATGATGCTGTTCGGGATACCGAATCTATGTATGATTTCTTCAAAGAGTTCGACCGCTTTCTTCGTGGTAGCCAAGACGAGCGGTTTGTACTCGATCCACTTGGAGAACTTGTTGATGGCGACGTATACATACCAAAAACCACCTGGCGCTGGCTTGAAAGGCCCGATCATGTCCAGTCCCCAGCATGCGAAAGGCTAGGAAGCTAGGATGGTCCACAGTTCTTGAGCCGGGGCGTGTATTTGCTTGGCAAAAAATTGACATCCTTCGCAGCGCCGGACGAGGTCTTCGGCATCAGAGATTGTCGTGGGCCAATAAAAACCAGCTCAGAAAGCTTTGCCGACCAGGTTTCTTGAGGCCGCGTGATTGCCGCAGGAACCAGAGTCAATTTTGAGGAGTAGTTTTACCCCTTCATCTTGGGTGATGCATTTCTATAGTATCCCTTTCTTGGCACTTTTCCTCATCAAGTTGTCGTCTACCAGCATGTAATGCTTGCTTCGGCGAATTAGACGTTTAGTTTCGGTCTTGTCGGCTTGTACTTTGGCGCTGGTGAGGTACTTGATGAACTGCTCCCTCCAATCGGCGACCGACGAAGGTACCGCAAGTACCAACTGCTCGGCAAGGGGACCTCTTCGACTTCCTTTTCTTCTTTAATGGATGGCACCAAGAGATCTTGAACAAAGACCCCCGGCAGAACCACGGCGTGAGAAGAACCTATCTTTGAGAGCTGGTCGGCAGGTTGATTTTGATCTCGTACCACGTGAAGGTACTCGATACCGTAGAACTTCCCTTCAAGCTTCCTGATTTTGGCGCAGTATGCATTCATCTTCTCACTGGAATAGGACAAGTCTTTGTTGAGCTAGTTGATAACCAGCACAGAGTCCCCATACACCATGAGGCATTTGACGTCGAGCTCGACAGCTATACGGAGACCATGGAGACACGCTTCGTATTCTGCGGCGTTGTTGGAGGCCAGAAAGTGTATCCGAAGAACATAACGTAGCTTATCCTTGGTCAGCGTAATGAACAGAATGCTCGCACCAGCACCATTGATGTTAAGGGCGCCATTGAAGTACATCACCCAGTGCTCGGGGAAACTAGCGGCGATGGGCTCTTGGATCTCGGTCCATTCAGCGACGAAATCAGCAAGCGCCTATGACTTAATGGTAGGTCTGCTTCTGAATTCGATGGAGTAGGTGCCGAGCTCAACAACCCACTTAATGATGCGGACATTGGCCTCTTTGTTGTGGAGAATGTCCCCCAGAGGGAACTCAGTGACCACGGCGATCTTGTAGTATTCAAAGTAGTGTCGGAGTTTGCACGACGTAATAAGAATGGCATATAACAGCTTTTGTACTAGAGGATAACGAGTTTTGGGCTCATTAAATACCTCGCCGATGAAGTAAACCAGACGTTGCACTTTATAAGCGTGCTCGGTTCCTCGCGTTCGACGATAATAGCTGTGCTGACGACGCGAGAAGTAGCAGTGATGTATATTAGCAGAGTTTCATCTAGACGTGGTGTCGTCATGATCGGAGGCTTTGTTAAGAACACCTTGAGCTACTCAAAAGCTAAGTCTGCCTCCTCCGACCAGGAAAAGCGCTCGAAGGCCTTGAGGCGCTTGAAGAAAGGTAGCCCTTTTTCGCTGAGGCGTGATATGAAGCGACTTAAAGCAGCCATGCAGCCTGTAAGCTTCTATATATCCTTGATGCATGTTGGCCGTTTCATATTGGTGATGGCGGAGACCTTGTTAGGGTTAGGTTCGATACCTAGAGCACTAACGATGTAGCCCAGCAGTATACCGGATGGAACTCCAAAGACGCACTTTGAAGGGTTCAGCTTTCATCGGTAATTGTTCAGGTTGGCGAAAGTTTCTTTGAGGTTGGCGATAAGGTTGTCGGCAGTCTTGGTCTTGATGACCACGTCATCTATGTAGGCTTTGACATTGTGGCTGATCTGTTGGTTGAGGCACATCTGGATGGCCCTTTGATAGGTAGCCCCGGCGTTCTTGAGTCCGAAGGACATAGTTGTGTAGTAGTATGCACCGAAAGGCGTAATGAACGACGTCTTGATCTAGTCTTCTTCCTTGAGGGAGATCTGATGATAGCCGGAGTAATAGTCAAGGAAGGAGAGCAGTTCATAGTCGGCGGTGGAGTCTACAACCTCATCTATCCGAGGTGGGCCGAAGGGGTCTTTAGGGCAGTGTTTGTTAAGATCAGTATAATCAACACACATTCTCCATTCTTTATTCTTTTTTCGAACGAGAACAGGGTTTGCTAACCAATCTGGATGATACACTTCTTTTATAAATCCGGTAGCTAAGAGCAGTTTTATTTCTACCCTAATAGCCTCCTTCTTGTCTGGCGTGAATCGGCGGAGTTTCTGCTTGATCGGTTTGGCGGTCGGCGAGACATTCAAGGAGTGCTCGATCTTCTCCCTTGGTACCCCCGACATGTCTACAGGTTTCCAAGCAAACACATCGGTGTTGGCACGTAGGAAGGAGACGAGCGCACTTTCCTATTTGGGGTCAAGGTGAGCCCCAATCTTCACGGTCTTGGAGATGTCGACGAGGCCGAGGCTGACTTCCTTGGACTTGGTGGAGGCACGAGGAAGCTCCAGCTCTAGGATCTCCATGTCATCGGCGGGCGCTATCTTGACTTCGGTGACCACGCTAGCCATCTAGATGGAGAGGTTGGTGGCTTCGGCGAGAGCGAGACTCTCTGTCTCGCAGGCATAGGCAATGGAGAGGTTGGCCCGCAGAGCCAGGACTCCTACAGGTGAAGGCATCTTCATCACTAGATATGCATAGTGCGGTATGACCATGAACTTGGCCAGAGCTGGCCGACCAAGTATGGCGTGGTAGGCGGTGTCGAAGTCGGCGACATAGAAGTTGGTATGTTCGACACGGTAGTTGCTTGCCGTGCCGAACTGAACTGGTAGGGTAATCTCTCCAAGCAGTTTGGAGGCCCTGCCTGGCACCACACCCCAAAAGGTGGAGTCGGAAGGTGTGAGATCTGACAAACCGAGGCCCAGCTCTTTTCGAGCTCTGGCGAAGAGGAGATTCAGAGCGCTCCCACCGTCAACGAGCACTTTTCTGAAGAGCACCTTCTGTATGGTTGCATCAAGGATGAGGGGAAAATGCCCTGTGTAGGGAATATCCACCCACTGGTCAGCCCTGTTGAAGGTGATGGGGACCTCGGACCATGGGCGATAGATGGGGTTAGCGGTGGCGTCTTCCGTAGTGACGGAGAGCACCCACCGTGCTATAAGCTTCCGCTCTCTTCTGCTCTTTGTGGAGGCAAGGCCCTCGAAGATGGTGGTGACCACCTTATCGTGGTCCTAAAAGGCATTGTTGTTGCCCCCAGGTGGTCGGCGACCTCTAGCTCCATCGTTGGTGTCGTCGTCGAGTCTCTTGTCCTGGAACTCCTTAGCCAAACTAATGCAGTCCTTCATCTTGTGTTTGGCATTCTTGTGAAGAGGGCACGGACCGTCAAGGATCTTTTGGTACTATTTGTTGTAGTTGCGCTTGGTGCGAGGTTGACTGACGACGACGACGACTATGTGGTCTGGCCGGTGGCGACGATTTTGGCCAGGCCTAGGTCCTCCTGTCCGATCACGGCCGCTGTCGCGATGGTAGCTACGGTCATCGAGGCGGCAGTCGCTGTGGCATCGGTCGTTAGGGCGGTCGTCGTAGCGGTGAGACAGGCGATGAGTGCCTGCATCCTCGTTGAAGCGCACCTCGGCTTCCTCGGCGTTGGCGTACTGATTGGCCGTAGTTATCATCTCGCCGATGCCAGTGGGTGACTTGCAGTTGAACTTGGAGCGGAGCTCTTGATGGTGGAGTCCTCGGATAAAGGCGGTGATGACCTCAGCTTCCATGATGTTAGGAATAGAGTTCCTCATCTCAAAGAAATATCGGATGTAGCTACGGAGGAGCTCGGATGGCTTTTGGTTGATGCGGCTGAGATCATGCTTGGTGCCGGGTCGAGTACACGTGGCCATATAGTTATCGGTGAAGACTTTCTTCAGATCTTCCTAGGATCCGATGGAGTCTGGCGCAAGGCTGGTAAACCAGCTCATGGCGGGTGGCGTGAGCATGACGAGGAGATAATTTGCCATGACGCTGGTGTCTTCTTCGGCGGCGCGGACAATAGTGGCATAAGCATGTAGCCACTGTGTCGGGTTCATTCTTCCTTCATAGGGCTCGACCCTAGTGATATTAAAACCACGGAGCCACCGTAGTGTTCGGAGTGCCCTTGTGAAAGCTGGAGGCCCCTCAGGATTGTCGACACCATCGTCTGCAGCGTTGCGGTCAGGGATAGGCTCGAGAGCTGAATCCGGGTTGCCGTACTCCTGCTTGTACTCCTGGTGGCGACGCACTTCGTCTTCATGGTGACCGAAGTGATGTTGCTCGATACGCCATCGCGCATCCTGAAGGTTGCTGAGATGCACTCAAGCGTCCTGTTCGACCTCCTGGTCGTGTTGGCAATGGTGTTCGGCACGATGGCCCCTGGCTCCCCCTTGGAGAGGTAGCGACTGGTCGGCAAAACGGCTTTGACTAGGGCGGCGATTGGATCTCAACACAGCTGATCGGTGAATCATGCTCATAGAGCACGAAGGTCTCTGATCCTCATGAATCTCATTGACCTAACAGTGAGCCGCTTTAAGCATGGCGACGATCTTGGCGATCTCGGGCGTTTGAGGGAAACGAGTGAGCTCATTGGCGGCTACTACCAAATTGGTGCTTGGAGTCTTGAAGATGTCGTGGCCGTCAATGCGGAGAAATTCTTCATCGAGGTCGCGGTGGAGCGGGAGCGGTCTTCCTTGAGAATCGAGCTGATTATTCCAAGCGGCCTCGGCCCTCGCAATGGTTGCCTCATTTTCTCGCCACTGTGCATGGTTGACATTCTGGTTCTCCCAATCAACGCGCTCCTCGGTTTCGCCATTCCACGGAGGGCTGTCAATGCTGACGTTGAATATTGCACCACCCCAAAAAGGGTGGAAGGAGGAGTTGCTCGGAGAAGGTTTCGACGAGGCTCTCCGTAGAGCCCTGAGACTCAGAGCTCGGAGTTTCTTCTGGGATGGTCTGGAGGGGCACCCCGGGGCTCCAGCCTAAGTGTAGCATGTTGATGGCTGGCGAAAGCTGGACGGCGACCTGGTCGATGAGTAGATGGGCGCAGTCCACCTGGTCGGCGAGTTTGCCCCTCAGGGCATGTTGGTAAGCGGCGGCGGTGTTGGTGAACCCGAAGGGTAGGGCCGTAGCCCCTACAGTTTCCCGAGCAGCCTCTGATAGATCTAGATCGGTGGGTGGTCGGCGCTGAACCAGAGTGTCCAAAGCCAATTCGACGATGGAGAGACAATTGGCGAGCTTTAGTCCAACCCAATCGATGGATTTGATCAGATCGTCATTGTTGATTTGCCTCCTCTGGTAGCGAGGAAGCGGACGGTGAGTCGTTGCTGAAGGAGACATCAGAATTGGCTTCAAGATTTGATCTGCAGTTGCAGGTGCGGGGGTGGTCGGCGTAGAACCCATCTGCCCTGACTCAAGGAGCTCTCCGACTCCGTCAGCGTTGGTGACCCACAAGATGGATCCGACCATGAAGATCTAGCCAAGCTGCAGAAGGGACGAAGAGCCTGTGGAAAAAGTCATCTTGTTTGACAAGGAAACAGCACGCACACCCCTACCTAGCGCGTCAACTGTCGACAGAATATCACCGGTAGTCCTCCGAGGGGTATCCCACGAAGGTAGATTAATCAGCAGAGGAGCGTGAGATCAAGAACAAGAAGGCAACGGAGACACACGAGTTAGACAGGTTTAGGCCATCAGTATGACGTAATACCCAACTCCTATGGTCTGTTGCTTTGTATTAGCTATAGTATGATATTGCGTGATTTTGGAGGGGGTCTCTGCCCGCCTTATATAGTCCGGGAGGTAGGGTTACAAGTCGGTTAGATTTGAGAGATAACCGGAAAGTAATAACAGATTATAAGAATCATGGGATCACACGTATCCTAACAGATCTCGTAGCATCTTTAGGATATCTTCCCCATGTCTTGCGGAAGGCGCCGAGTAGAATCGTGCCCCGCAAGGCTTCGTCTTGTGGGCTGGGCTACGCTTGGGGGCGCAACCCATGTGGTATACCGTGGGTATCCGGGGTCGTACCCCCACACATGGCCTGCTTCCCGGGTATAATGTCATGGAAAGGCGCTCGGGTTGGGCGAAGGCATGTCCGGTCGACGCCCATCACATCGAGCGTTTTAGCATACATGATGTTGAGGTCGCTACCTCCGTCCATCAATACTTTGGTGAGTCGCTTTGGGACGACGATCGGGTCGACCACCAGCGGATATCTCCCTGAGTGTGGGATGGTATCCGGATGGTCGGTCCGATCGAAGGTTATGGTAGATTCTGACCACCGTAGAAAGGGAGGTGTGGCCGGTTGGGCCATGTAGACTTCACGACGTGCGACCTTCTGACGGTGTTTGGAGTCATAGGCCACCGAGCCTCCGAAGATCATAAGGCAGTCGTCTAGCATTGGAAAGCCATCGTCGTTCTCCTCGACATCGTCCGCAGTGGGGGCCGGTTCCTTCCCCTACTCCCCTTTATTGGAGCTTCCGGATAAGAACTTCTGCATGAGGTCGTAGTCCTTGAGCAGATGCTTTACAGGAAAGGTGTGGTTCGGGCATGGCCCCTCGAGTAAATTTTCAAAGTGGTTCGAAGTGCCCTCCGTGGGCTTCTAACCACCCTTATGGTCAGCAGCGGCCACGAGCGAGTCCTCACGGCATTGCTTCTTGTTCTTCCTTTTGGCAGAACGATTAGAGGTGCCTTCGCCGATACCCTCGTCCTGCCTTGCCTTGTCGTTGAGGCGATCGAAGATCGCTTCGACCGCCTCTTCCCCTAAGGCGTGGCTGGTGGTGATGTCCAGGAGTTCCCTGGTGGTTCATGGGCCCTTGCATCCTAGCTTATGAACCAAGGACTCACAGGTCGTCCCAGACAGGAAGGCTCCTATCACGTCGACATCAGCGACGTTGGGGAGCTCATTGCACTGTCGGGAGAAGCGTCGAATGTACCCGTGGAGGGTCTCACCGGCCTTCAAACAGCAGTTCTTGAGGTCTCATGGGTTCCTAGAGCGCTTATACATGCCCTAGAAGTTTCCCACAAAGATCTCCTTTAGATCCACCCAACTCTGGATTGTGTTGGACGGCAGGTGTAACAACGACGCGGCCCGATGATCCTTGGATGTCGCGGCCTCTGGAAGGCCATGAAGCAAGGTCGTTGCGGCAGCAATGTTCTGGCTTGCCCGAGCGAAGTGAGGAAGGGTTTCATCATCGGCGATGATCCTTCGGTTTACATCACAGGCCACAGCGCGTGTGCGCCCACCATTTCCACGGCGTTTGATCTCCTGATCGACCTCCACGTACTCCCGAACAAGCTGTTGTCTGGCTTTGTCTATCTCCCACCTTTGGGCTCTCAGCTGCTCCACCCCTACGTGAGGCGGGGCCGTTGTCCCCCCTTCGGTTCTGCCGTCGAGGTGGGGCTTCTAACAGATTATTAAACAACTCTAGGTGTAAGGTGAAAGAGATCATTATCCAACTCTATGTGCAATGCATAACTCATAATGGAATTTGATAAGTATCCAAAGTAGGGTTCATAATAGTGGGGTGCCTGCCTATTAATGCTGCCGATCCTGATGACTCCAAGTTAGTAGTGACGACTCGTACATGATTCTTACGAAACGAGACGTCTGAACCTGAAAGGAGAGGATCCAAGGATTGGAGACGGTCGCACGATAGACAAGGAAACTAGGAGTTCTACTTAGGACTTAGGAAGAGATATCTACCGCCGAACTATGGCTATAGGATATGATGTAACATTGGTGACCCATTGAGTACACTTGCTAATCAATCTTGCATACACTGTGACTGTCGGACACTCCGTTGTGCCGGGTGCCGAGGTGAGTTGCCTCTGTTGGCTCTATTTAGGCTTTGGCGGATGCTCCGTGGAAATTGCGGAGACTCCGGTAGGAACTAGATATTCTCG
The DNA here is from genome assembly GCF_019320115.1 of Miscanthus floridulus. NCBI lineage: Eukaryota > Viridiplantae > Streptophyta > Magnoliopsida > Poales > Poaceae > Miscanthus > Miscanthus floridulus. Next base: position 23,040,987 of record NC_089596.1, read on the forward strand.
GGTTCTCAGGTTATGGTTCGGTATAATTCATCGGACGCTCGTCGAGGAGACGGACGCTCCGATATTCTCACTCAGCAAGAGACTTCGGCCGTTGGTGACTAGACTTTAGGTTTGGTGGATACTCTATCCTACTGACAAACACTCCATCAATCGGGCAACAGAACCTATGCTCTTGGGTTCTTGGGTGAAGACCTAGGAATTCACACTTATATCTTGGGTAACGGTCTTCATGCATGTGCAAGGTATTTCAATGGTAACTCAGGTGACTTACTAGACTCAAGGTAGCTAGGCTTGGCTTGGGTTAACTAGTGTAACTAGTGATTCCTTAATTAAGAGAAATTCTAGAGATAAAGAGAGATTGAGCATGACAACTTATCTTGGTTTCTTGGTGAGTTCCTTGTCACTAGGATTAAGAATCCAACATATGCCATCCTTGCTTCCAAGCTAAAGAGAGGGTTCTCATTTTCCTTGCAAAGCATTCAATAGTTCACATGAGGGAAAATCCAACCAAATCTTGAGAGGATTGAGATATAGTATACTTGATCCTTGACCTTGGAGTATTTTCCATCAAGCCATCCTCATGATCCATTCACGCAAGAGAAAATACTTGAATTAGGGTTGGAGGATTGATCTCAAGATAATGAGAAGAGAGAGCTCTTGAGCTAACCATGGGATGAGAGGTTGTTGAAGCTCAAGTGCTTGGCCTAAGGCTGGTCTTGCTGCCTTCTAGCACCTTGATTCTCTTCTCCATCTTCTTCTTCTTCTTCTTCTTCTTCTTTCTCACTCTAGCTCATCCTTTTCTTCCCTTGTTCTTCCTTCTAGAGAGAGGGGGTGTGAGGGAAATGAGGAGAGGATAAGTGGAGCTGAGGATCTGGTGTTGGAAAATATCTCCCACTCGTGCTGACATGTGGGCCATGCCCCATAATTGAGGACAACTCACTTCCCACTCAATTTGTTGTCTCTGCATGTTTATCGGATGATCTGATACACGTAACGGATTGTCCGATACTTTCTGAATTTGCTTACCTAAGCTTAGAAACCAGATCTCGTGACTCTTGAATCCGTTTGAAGCTTGTGGTAACCTACTTGTCTTTCTTAGTAGATAGAACATCACGAGCTGATTCCTTGGAGTGATATCTGTCTTCGGTAGTTGGCCAAGTGACTCCTGGTTGATTAGTAGTCGACTTGAGACGTTGTCAGTTAGTTTGCGGTGAAAACGTTGCTTTCCTTCTGTTCGGGTTGTTTGAGATCATTAGGGAATTCCATTTGACAAGAACTTGGGTGACCAAAATGAAAGTCTATGGTGTAACGTAACTCAGGTTGTTACAGGAGAGGTGAAGGTGGGGTCGCAAAAAGATCTCGCGAGCTTATCACTTCGCCGGGGCGAGGTGGTGGCGGCGAGGCCAGGTAGCTCAGGCGGCGACGCGGTATTCGCGTCGCTGGCTCGAGGTAGACAACGTGAGGGAGAGGGAAGAGGAGGCGGGCGCGAGCGTGGGCTGGGGCGCAGTGACGGGCCGACCCAGTCGCGGAGAGGATGGAGGAGAAGAAAGGTGCTCATTTCTCATTTTCCTTTCCTTTTTCTTTTTCCCCGATTTCTTGTACTTAGTTTAAATGCAATTTAAATTCAAATTTAAACATGCATGCACGCAAGGTGTACCACCATATGTTCAAGCAAACAAGCAAACACTCAAGCATACATTCCTCCATCTATGGTTTAATTTTATGTTGGCCTATTTATATATAAGTTACTAGGTTATTTAATTAGGTGAGTGGGTTATTATGCAAAGTTTTAAAAAATTTAAATTTTTAGTGATTTTTAAACTAGATCAAAATTTTAAGGTGTTACAGAAACTCTCCTCACTAAGACTGGTGAAGATCTCCATGTCCAGCGCACTTTAATGGACCGGTGTCCAGCGCACTTTAATGGACCGGTACACCTTTAATTCCAAATTCATCCTGAGGGTTCGTTCCGGGCTAAAGATGGCAACGGGGACCCGATCCCCGATTCCCCGCGGGGAATTCCCCTATTAGGGGACGAGGATGGAGTCAAATATGCCTCCACGGGGATCTAAACGGGGAGAAAACGTCCCCCGTCGGGTTTGGCGGGGACGGGTCTGGGGGAGCATTCCCCGTCCCCGATACCCGCATCCCCGCCCCGTTTATATACAGGCTTTGCTCTCTTTCCTGATGGCCCAACCAGCCCACGAAGGCCCAATGTCTTCTGAGTATATATAACAGTAATAACCCTAGTTCTACACCTTTGTGATGATTAATATCCTGCTTCTTGCTATTTAGCTATTTTTGGATTGTGATTCGTGGTGTACTCTAATATTGTGTCGATGAACTCATGTGAATGATGATGAATTAACCTGAATGGTGATGAACAAATGCGGGGACAGGGATCCCCGACGGGGATTTTTCCCCTCGCGGGGGCGGGGACGGGGGAGAAATCGTCCCCGTGAGCTTTGGCGGGGACGGAGACGGGGATTTTTTCTCCCCGCGGGGACGGGGATGGGGAGGCAACCTCCGACGGGGAATTCCCCGTTGCCATCTTTATTCCGGGCTGACGTGATGGTGCCCTCGCCGACGGCACTGAGGCCACACGGGAGGCGCGGGCACGGGAGGTGCATGCTGGTTGGGTGCCGCTAATGGATTATTATGTGCTATGGATGGACTGATAAAATTATCAATATGTTTGGTTGACTGGTTCATATTGTTGCTGGTTCGTAAAGAAATACTGCTGGCTGGTTTGTGTGAGAGAAAAATATTATTCTGGCTGAAAATTTATGATCATTTACGATAAGCCATAGCCAAACGAACAGGCTGTATGTTGCTCCACATTGGTTTTATTATGGACCTATCCATGCAAAACTTGGGTGATGTGTGGGATTTGATCGGTCGACAGATTTCTTAATGCCACAAATTCATGTGATAAATTTACCAGAAAAATTTTAAACAGATTTCGTGAAGAATGTGCCGGTGTGTGCACCCTTGAACAGTGGGCCCCAATTTGAACAGCGAACCATCAACTTGTCCAACAAGCTTGTGAGCAACCACGACTGCGGTGTCGCTGCTGCTGCACGTCCAGGCTGGCAGCGTGACGTCGGCCGTCTATAGGGACGGACCCCGGACCCCATGGCGCGCGTGAGCCCGAAGCCCGTGGACCTTGCTCGATCGGGCCAGGGCGTGTTCCCAGCGTGAGGAATCTTCGCTGCTGTGCTGTGCTGCCTGTGCACAGGCCGGGTCACGGTGGAAAATGGGGCCGCGTTTAGCTCGGCCACCGAATCCGCGTCGTCAGATTCGGTGCGTTTTGTTTTTATTTCATAATAATTGCCCAATCGTTGACTAATTAGGCTTAAAACGTTCGTCTCGTAAAATACAACTAAACTGTGTAATTAGTTTTTGATTTCGTCAATATATAGTACTCCATGCATGTACCGCAAGTTTAATGTGACGGGGAATCTTCTTTTTACATAGTGCCAAATTCTAGAATTTGGAGCAACTAAACATGGCCTGGGATGGGTTGTGGTGGCCGTACGGAGGAGAGGAATGTCTTCCGATCGACCTGGAGCTGCTGTTCGTGCAGCCGTCGCACGTTTTGCACTGCATCCACGGGCGGCATGTCGCTCGCTGTCGCTGGCGGCCTGTGTCGATGATCGGGGCGCGCACAGCGCTAGCACAGGTCGGATTTTAATCTTTTTTAATATAATTTTAAATCTATCACTGCCGGATTTTAAAAAAAAACTAATACTTTTAGCCGCGCTTATTGCTCTGGCGCAGCCAAATGCCTATGCCGCGTCATGCATGGTGGCGCGGTAGATGACTGACGTGGCATGGGCCAGCCTGGGGGACCGATGACGTGGCAGGTCCTGCCGCGTCACAGACCTTGGCGCGGTAGTGCCGCGCCTTGATCCGTGGCGTGGCTAGACCAGATATACACCGCGTGCGAGCCCGCCCGCCCGCACGCACCCCTGCTCTGCCCGCTCGCCCGAACGCCGCCGCCAGCCGCACGCGCCCGCACGCGCCCGCCCGGCCACTCCCGCCGCTCAGCGCCCTAGCCGGCCGCGCCACGAACGCCGGCACGTCAAGGCCGCCCGCTCCTAAGGTATCTCCCTCTCGATTTTATGTTTTTTATTATTATCTAGTATAGTTAGTATTTTTTATATCCCTACGGTACCCCCACGTGCCCTCGTAATCCTCGAGCGGCCGGCGCAGAAGCAAAAGAGTTGATGATGGTCTGCTAGTGCTATCATTTCTAGGAGCATGTAGGGGCATCGAGGCTATTTTCATTGAGTATTAGTGTATTTGCGATATCTTAGAACGACTATTGTTACGTGACGGAGGAAGTACCCCTTCCGTCCTAAATAAATGCACATCTCGCTTCCTAAAGTTAATATTTTTAAAAAATTTGATTAAATTTATATAATAGCGTACTAATATTTATGATACATAATAGGTACTATTACATTAAGCATGGAGTATATTTTCGTAATAAACTTATTAGGAGATACAAATATTGATACCGTGTTTTTTAGTTTTGATCAAACTTAAACATATTTGACTACTCGAGAAGGAAGATGTGTATTTATTTTGAAACGGATGGATTACTTATAATTTTGGAACTAAAGTTTTATATGGATTGATTATGTATTTATTATCTAGTATAGTTAGGATTTTGGGTTTAGGGATTTAGGCTAGTTAGGTTAGTGAATTTGTTTGTGAACTTACTAATGTTAACTTAAATTTTGTTAATTTGAATACTCTAACGCTTTGTTTATCAATTTGTAACAGGATGATCCCTCCCACGCAGCACCTTGTACCCCATTCTTGAGGTGGAGTACGACGACCAGCACCGAGCACACATCTTGAGTGATAACGACGCAGAGGTGTCCTTGCCTCCTTTGAGGCTCCGCACTCACACCAGGGTGCATCAGTGGGACGAGCGTTATACGCCGTACATATGGCGTGCCGGCTTCCTCGAGCTTGTCCGTGTTGTCAACCACGGTCTTCCGCCCCTTGACCCAGCACTACTTACTGCAGCTATAGACAGGTGCGAGTGCATTCTTTGTACGTAAACTTTCTTGTAACAAATTGGAGGCAACTAACAGTCGTTCTATTCTTATAACAGGTGGAGGCCTGAGACCCACACGTTCTATCTACCTTGTGGCGAGATGACCTTGACGTTGCAGGACGTGAAGGCTATTTTAGGCCTTCGGTTGGGGGGACTTCCAGTGACAGGGATAGTTGACAACGATCACTGGAGCGAGCTGGTGGCTCAGTTTACTGGCTTTCTTCCACCGGACGACGATGCTTCCAAGAAAAATAAGTGAGTAATTCAAGCCTATTTAATACTTGCATTGCTTTACAGCTGCATCGGGTCTTATTTTCTTTGATCAATTACAGGAAAAGTTTCGGTGTTTCGTCGTCCTGGATCACAGAGCGCTTTGAGTACTTGGACCCACAAGCTGAGGAGGCACAGATCGATAGGTTCGCTCGAGTGTGGCTCTGGCACTTTCTTGGTGCTTTCCTCTTCCCAGACGCCTCGGGCAACACCATCAGCTGGATCTTCCTTGGCATACTTCACCAGCCATGGGAGAATATAACGGGGTATAGCTGGGGCAGCGCAGTCCTGGCATGGACGTATCGACAGCTATGCGTTGCCTGCCGTCGCACCTCAGGACATGCGAACCTTGGGGGTTGCTCCTACCTACTCCAGGTTTGGTGTTGGGAATGATTGCTTGTTGGGAGGCCCCTTAATAACGGTTTATCGGTAAGTACTTCGGTTCATTATATTCTTCCAAGCAGTTAGATATGATGAGATTATTTGTTGCTAATTCATTATCGTGTTCAATGCAGCGATGGAACGGGCATGATACACTCCCTACAGCTCTGTATATCTGGACGGAAGCACAGTTAGTTAGAGGGAATGCGTGGTGCAAGTACAGAGAGTATACGGACGGTCTCGATGTCCTGACACAGCACCATGTTACGCTCTCTATACTATCGTAGCAGTGTCTTCTTCGATGTACACTATATCACAATCTAACACAATTACAAAATTTCAGGTGTTTTGGTGTCCTTGGGATTCTCTGGAGCTCCAGGGCTATCTGAGTCCTGTCACTAGGGACGAGTCACACGAGTATCGCTACGATATCCCTCTTATTTTCTTCCATATGGTCGAGATTCACTTGCCCATCCGGGTCTACAGACAGTTTGGAAGAATGACAGGCTGCCCACCACCGCTTTACTCCACCAATCAAGAATTGCACAGGTGCGTTATCGATTAATAACAATGCTACAATTCAGAGGTCTGTTTGGTACAACTAACATCGTTTTGTTGCAGGTTTGACCGCAGGAAGAGGTACAAGACCAAGGATTGACGCGTGACACACAGCTTGTACATCCATTTATGGCAACCAGGGTACCACATGCGGTCCTTGTGGGTCCTCCACACGACCAGCACACCTTCGACGAGTACCTGCGGTGGCTTCACAGGTCTACGAGGACACATATCAAGCCCCGTACACTGATGTGGCGATTAACGAGGACTCGAAGAAAGATGTCATCGAAGATGTGTACGACGTTACCACTAGGGAGGACACACAGCTACAGAGAACTCCGCTTCAAAGATACGTGGTAAGATACTTGAATGGTACAATTTGTTATCCTTTTGGTATTAACTATGTGTACTAAAACTGTCCAACCGCGTTTCTGTATCCAGGCGACACAATTATCAAGGCTGTCTAATGAAGCAGCATTCCGGCTTCACGAGTCTAAAGGGCAGGGGTCAGGCGTTCTCATGGCTTTTATGGAGGTAAACATAAACTTGTCCGTTTTAAAAATGTTTCTTTAGTGTATATGCGTTTGGGTAATGCACTAACTTTAACGTCTATTTATGCAGAAGGTGAAGAAGAGCTGTAGGAGGATAGCTCAGAAGCTGAGCTGCATGGACACTCCTTATGAGGAACTGCCACTCCCGGCGCGGTCGGGTGTCACGTCTTCAGCCTCTTTGAGGACACCAGCCGGCTCTTCTCAGTCGATGACTTCGGCGCGGTCGGGTGCCACTTTCGTGGTGCGTACATTACCACATCATAGCGCTGGGAAGGACCCTGCAACTGAGGACAACGAGGACGATGATGACGATGACCCCCCGGGCTTCCGCAGACAGCATGACCAGTGGGACGATGGGCCGCAGCACGAGATCGGCATGTCTCAGCTAGGTGGTGCCCCGCTTAGTACCCAAGGAGCCTCATAGGTACTATCAAAGATAGTTTATTTAAATACGTAGTCTCCATGAACTAACGATCATAAAGAATTATAAGTAATCGTGCGTATCATATACCTACAGGGTACAAGCCGTACGCACCATCGACACGACCATACCGATGTTGGCTACACTCCCAATGTGTTGCCAACAAATCCGAAGAGACAGAGGCATCCGAGGGATCCTTACACTCCTAGGTCTTAGTTTGTTAGGTCAAACAAATATTGGCATCCGAAACTTGCGGGATTATTTGGTTATGTTATCTCAAACTTATGTCAAAACAATGAATATGTTATGTGGCAGCTTGTCAACTTGCTTCTTATTTGTTTCTTTGAGTCGCGGCAGCACTGTCGGCGAGATTAAGTATCCTACGTTCGGGAACCGGCAGTCCCGGCGTATCTAGACGCTGGTGGCAATTTTTCGTAATTGATTAATTAAAATGGTGCACAACCATATTATGAAAGACGAAAAACTAATCATTGGCTTATCAAATTCTCTATTCGGCCGTGAAAAAAACTCAACAAAATACGGGCGCGACGCATTTCGATTCAACCATCCAGGTAGCCCGGGCGGGCGGCAGGCGCAGCGGCCAGGTGGTGTGGCTACTCGTGCGGTATATTTGGTCCAGCCATGAAAAAAATTCAACAAAATATGGGCGTGACGCGTTTCGATTCAACCATCCAGGTAGCCCGGGCGAGCGGCAGGCGTAGCGGCCAGGTGGTGTGGCTGCTCATGCGGTATATTTGATCCAGCCACACCACACAACAGGGCACGACACTGCCGCACTAAGGTCGGTGGCGCGGCAAGACCTGCCACATCATCGGTCCCCCAGGCCAGCCCACGCCATGTCAGTCCTCTGCCGCACCACCATGCATGGCGCGGCATAGGCATTTGGCCACGCTAGGACAATAGGTGCGGCCAAAAGTGTTAGTTTTAAAAAAACCGATAGTGTTAGATTTAAAATTATATTAAAAAGGGTTAAAATTAAAAAAAATCACACAGGTCGGCTCTCGGCTCGATTGTACGTAACGCAACCAAGGATGTTCTCAGTCGGAACATAGCATTTCGCTTTATAAAAAAATGCACTAAAAATGTGTGTATTTGGACCTCATTTTCCTATGTAATACCTCCGTCCGTAAAAGAATGCGATTATAGGAATTGTGCCGGTCAAAGTAGCTCAAGTTTGACCAAGTATATAAGTAAATAAGTACTAACATTTATGTTTTCAAATAAACTTATGAAAGCATCTAGGCTCCTAGTTGGGTTTAGGTGATTAATGACAATACGTGATTACTGTGACTAACGTGTGTTTTGCAGAGACAAATGAGTTAGGTCACAGTAATGGAGATTGATTGGGCTATCATGGTGGTCATGCCCCTACGATGAAAATCATTTCAGTTTTTAAAGGATTGACTAGTTCTAAGTGTCGTTTGGTGTTGAAGAGACACTTAGAGTAGTTTAGGACTTTGTTTTTCCTTTGGCCGTACTATTAAGGGGGTATGGACGGTTAGCTTGACCTAGGTGAGTCTAGTGAGTTAGGTGTGGTGCACACTTGCTAAATCTAGCACTTGGTAGCTCCAAAATAGCCCTTAGATCCATTGGAGCAAACTTCATTCACGTATGATCGAGAGTTGGAACTGAATGGAGGGTCAAATACTGATCGGACGCTGGCTTCGGTGTGACCGGACGCTGGCGCAGAGTCCGGTCAGTTCATTTGATCAAGGTGAAGTCGTCTAGAAGTGACCGGACGCTGAGAGGTGAGTGACCGGACGCTGAGGGCCAGCGTCCGGTCGACTCCAGTAAGGTTCCAGAGACGAAAAAATCACAACCGGACGCGTCCGGTCACCATTTGATCGCTGGAATTCAGGGTGAACTAACCGAAGCGTCCGGTCACCCCGCAGAGGCACATAACGGTTTGTTTTTCAACCATGCTTATAAATACTTCCTCCATTCATGTGTGGGGGTACTTTTGCTCATTCCAACAGCTGAGAAACATCTTTGTGAGTGCCAAGAAGAGCAAGGTCCTAGTGAGGTGATTGAGATTTAAGAATCCCAAAGAGAGCCCTCATTAGTGAGATCAAGAGTAGCAAAGTGTGCATCCACCCTTCTCATTAGGCTTGTCGTGGTCAAGTGAGAGTTCGTGCTTGTTACTCTTGGTGATCGCCATCACCTAGATAGCTTGGTGGTGATTGGGAGCTCGGTGATCATCTGATGGAGCCTATGGATGACCCAACTCAAGTTGTGAGCGGTTGTGGGTGATTCGCCGCGATAGAGTGTCGAAGAATCAACCCGTAGAGAGCACTTGATCCTTGCGCGGATCAAGGAGGAGCTACACCCTTGCGCGGGTTCTCCAACGAGGACTAGTGGAGAGTGGCGACTCTCCGATACCTCGGTAAAACATCGCCGCATTCCTCCTTCTTTCTTTACTTTGAGCATTTACTTTGAGCAATTCAATACTTGTCTTTACATTCATAGAATTGTCATGCTAGAGTAGGATTGAAACTTAGGTTGTAAGACTTTTTGTGCGGTAGAACATTAGAAACACTTTCTAGACACAAGGGGTTAATTGGGCTAACCGTATGATTTAATTATTGCAAATAAATTTTGAATTAACCCAATTCACCCGCCCCCTCTTGGGCATCTTGATCCTTTCAACTTATTATGAAAATATATTCTATAACTAATCTAAAGGTACTTATTTTGTCTCATGAGTGTTAGTATTTTTTCATATAATTTTAATCAAAGTTTAGACTGTTTGACTCCTCAAAATACGATAATTGCTTTCTTTTGTGGACCAAGGGAGTACATGGTTCACGTACTCAACTCATAAAGAGGACTAACAATAAATTAAGTCTGCGTCTCACCCCTATTTTGCGCTCCCACATAGGGGCCCGTGCCATCCGGTTGTCGTTTGCGCCGTCCGACCGCACGTGAGGAACGCTCACGCCTTGCTAGCTTCCCCGCTAGCTTGGACATCTGCGCCCGTTCGGGGTCACCCTAGTGGCTGCAGCAGGTGGGTCCCATTGCAACATGTGCAACACCAGATCTACTTTTGCAATATCTAGATGGATCACTTGCAACATGCGTCCGAAACAACAAAAACACTTGGAATATACGTCTCAAACACTTGCAAAAACACTTGAAAGCCATTGCAAACATATACAACATCCAGATCTACTTTTACAACATCCAGGTAAAACACTTACAACATATGTATGAAACACCTGAAACATACGCTTGCAACATGCATACTATGCAACATCTGATATACCTTTGCAACATCCAGATGAAACCCTTGAAATATACTTCTAAAATACCTGAAACACTTGATACATATGCTTGCAACATGAAATATACGCTTGCAACATGCGTATGCGCAACATTCAGATAAAACACTTAAAACATATGCTTGCAACATGAAGCATACACTTGCAATATGCGTATATAGCCATTGCAACATACGCAACATTCATATAAACACACATGAAACATATGTCTGAAACACCTAGAACACGGCATCGCCGGTAGCCATGGCCTACCTGGTAGGGAACTGCGGTTTTCAGCAAGCAGTGCTCGAGTGCAGTTCGTGCAGATGAGAGAGAGAGGAGGTCGTCAGCAGCGCAGCGAACAGCATGGGTGCTCCGGGTCGTGCTCGAACCTATCGTCGATGTCCTCGACCATGAGCATGCGGTTGATATAGTTGTTGGTATTTATGAGTGCAAACTAAAATATAAGATTTCTACAAGCGCATATAATACCATTGTAGCACTTATCGAGAGTATTATTTCAGGGATCGTTATTTATATTACCACATTGAAACAATGGAATAAAGATTATTGAATAACTAAGGAGTAACTATTAATCAACATACCAGCATAGTTAGAGTAGGGGTAATATGTAATGATAAGAATTATGTATAATGACACTTAGGGAATAAGTCAATAAAGATAAATAACTAGTCAACTCGGAAGAACAATGGTGAAGTGAAGTAGATTCACGTGACATTCTTATTACATGGTCGAGCGCGCACAGCCGCACAGGGCGGGTCGGCTCGATTGTCAGTTCGTAACGCAAGCAATGACGTGTTCTTTCGGTCGGAACAAAACATTTCGCTCTGTAGGAAATGAACTACAAATGTGTGTATTTGGAACCTTATTTTCCTACATGGTTCACGTACTCATCATCTCATTAAAGAGGACTGAAAATAAAGCCACAAATAATACAATTTGTTTTTGTGTAAAAACGTGGCAAATAATCAACTGCGAAGTGATTTTGTTTGGAAGATAAAATCGTCCTCCAACTCCAACAACGAACAGTGGTTCTGTTGCAGCGAGATGCATGGACTCATTTTAGGCGGGTGTGTACTGTCAGGACAAAGGTTCAGATAGAACAAATAAAGTGGCAGGCAGCCAGGAATACGAAGAAATCCAGCGGATTCTGGGCAGCCAAAATGGTTCAATCATTAGCCTATCCCATCCCGTCCATGCATTACGTGGAGCTACCACTCCTACAACATCTCTCCCGAAGAAAGCAGAGATTTGCAAGTCAAAACTCATTGAAACTCATTACAGCGGCTGGTAGTCGATTTCCTATGCCTGCTGCTCGTCTAACACGATTATTGTCACGACGAAGTCAAATGCGATTAGTACATGATTATATTTGTTATTACTTCCTGGGGAAAAGGAAAACTATTAACCAGCCGAATCTAGTTTCTGACATCGAGTGACACTGATAGTAGTCACTCCAAAATTACCAAAAGTAAACCTATAAATAAAAGGTTGGTGCAGCATATGCCACACAAGTGTCACTTTTTTTTATAGGTAAAAGGAGATCCTCCAAGAACAGAGTGATCATACACAATGAAGTTAAATGCACCCATAACTCTGCTTTGGGCCTTCGACAAGATGGAGAAGTGTAAATTTAGTTGAATGCCGATATGCAATAATGGATCATCCTACTTATGGAATATAATCAGAACCTCCTCCCCCGACTTCAGTTGAAGCATTAGCGCTACAGTCAACTTCATTTGAAACATGTACAAGTTAATGAAATCCATTATCAGGCAACAGGGCTAAGAAGGATAAGAAACAGAGAAACAACTCTGTCTCCGCGCACGCATGGTTAGTTAGAGCCTGTTTGATAGAGCTCCGGCTTTAGCTAAAATAGCTCTAGTTGTGTCTTCACCTGTAGAGCAGATTCACCTGGGGCTGAAGCTGTTTTTGACCGTTTGGCAAAATAGTTTCTTCTGCTAGTTAGAAAGTGTAAAATCCCCATAGTACCCTCTTTTTTTTTCCTTTTCGTTTTCTTTTTTTTTCTCTTTTCTTTTGTTCTCCTTCCTTTTATTTCTCTGTCTTATCTTCCACCGCACAATCGTTCTTCTCCATCGGACGGACGCCCTGCCCTGCCTGCATGGGCACATGCCTTCTCTCCACCGACGCCGATGCCCACACTGTTGGTTTGATCTCCCAACCACAGTGGCTCAACGGCCACTTGGGCCTTGACCTCGCGCCCTGATCGGGGGCGCCCAGTCCATCTATGGCTGGCGGGCCCCCGTCACACTGCGCATTAAATAGAGATGGGGTCGGCGGCTCTCAGTACGAGGTTCGTCTGAGCCGTATGCCCCACCTAGAAACCCTACTCCGATCTAACAGAGGGGCGCAGCCAGTGACGGGAAGCACCGCCGCCGCCACTGCACTGCGCCACCACGGTCTTCACTGCGTCGCTCTCTCTTCTCCGACCGTCGCTGCCTAGCGCAGAACTTCACCGATGAACCTGATGGCCGGATCCCCTACTCAATGGATGGTCAGTGCCTAACCCTAGCTCCTACATCTCCTTCTCTCTCTTGGTCTCCTACTCCCGAAGGAAGCTCCAGGTCTATTTGATTCAACTGCTAAAGAAATCACCCACTGGATCCACATCTAGATGATCTAAAGAGTCCTAACAATGGTATCAAAGCCGGTTCTAGTATGTGGATCTTGTCAGGGGCTAGAAACCCAGAAATGGGAGGGGTACCCATAACCCTAACCCTAACAGAAGGGAAAAGAAATGGACGGCGGTCCGGGGGAAGTCTTACCAGGGCTTCCCCGCCGCCGTCACTACCGCCTCACGCGGGATGGAGCACCCGCCGCAGGTTTGCTGACGCGCGGGAAGAGATGGATTAGATCTTTTCGGATCTGAACATACAGACTAGGGTGTTTTCACTAACCCTAACCCTAAATGGGTGATAGAAACAGAGGGCTCGGATTCAAGAAAACGACGAGATCCGAACCCTAACCCACTACAGACTCGGGGAAGAAGAAGAACAAAGTGAATCCCTAACCCTAGATCCAATCCCCATCCCCAAATCGGTAAAAATAGAGAAAAAGAAAAGCAAGGCCGGTGGCTTACCTCACCGCTACCATCTCCGCCGTCGTGCGGGAAAGACCGGACCGCGCCGGTGTTCGTCGCCGAGGTGCATCCGCGCGGGTACGGGTACAGGGCGCCGACACGGAGCCGCTTGACGGCGGCGCGCTCTCTCGACGGGGAGCGCGCTCGCCGGCAAGAGGGCCCGCGGTGGCGCCGTCTTCGTTTTCTCCTCCGGCGCGGCTCGCTGTCACTCGTGTGCGGCGCGCTGCTGAGAGAGAGAGACGCGCGAGACAGACGGGGAGAAAGAAATGAGCCTAGGGTTCAGAGGGAGGCCGGCCGCGGCGCGGTTTTGATCAGGCGAAACGGCCGGACGGCCGTCGGATTTGATCCGACGGCGTGGAATGACCGGGCCACTCAGCGGCCCAGGCGGGATTGAGCTTTCCCGGCCCAGGCCCAGGTTGCGGCCTGGGCGCGGGGAGGAAGGCGCGCGCGTAGTGGTGGGCCGTGCGCTGCTGCTGCTTGCGGGCCGCGCGCTGCTGTAGCATATGGGCTGAGCGCGTGTGCAGCTGGGCCGCGTGCACTGCTGCTGGTGGGCTCCAGGCTATACAGTGCTGGATCGGGTCAGAATGCACAGTGATGATTAAAATTTGTTTTATTATTTTTCAGAAGCAAATTTTGTTGATTTCATTCAAAGAATGATTTAAAATCTCTGATAATTATTGCACCAACGTGTTAGAATTTTCAGAGAGTAGAAAAGTACAGTAAAATGCTTCTGAAAAGTAGAAAAGAAATTTTGTCAATTTTCCGCTGCAAAGTTAAAGGTTTATTGTCTTCTAATTTGAAGAGCAGTTATAGTTATTCAGTAAATGATGAAAAGTTTATCCTCCAGTTAAAATTAGAACCAGCTGGAAAATTTTTAATTGGAGGAATAGACGGTTGATAGTTAAGATAAATTATAATATTGTTATTTTCTGACCAACGTTGATGATAACAATATTATAAGTTTATTTATGAGTTTAAGTTTAAAGTTAAATTATGGTATTGTTATTTTCTGACCAACGTTGATGATAACAATATTATAACTATATGAGTTTTATGTTTAAAGTTTAAATCTCTGATGAATTTTGCATCAAAGTGACCAATTTTTCAGAGAAAAAGATAAAGATCAAGGAATGCTCTTAAACTAGAGAAATGTATTTTCATGTTTCCGCTGCAATGAAGTTGATTATCTTCTAATTAAATTCGAACCAACGGGAGAATTTAATTTTGAGGAGCAATTCTATGTTTTCGAGATTATTGAATTTCTATACATTAATTCCATTTCTGCCCAACGGTGATGTGGAATTAATGTAGAAGAATGATGTTTTATTCTATTTCTGCCCAACGGTGATATAGAATAGAATATAAAGTTTTCAAAGTTTAATGAGCATTATTGTTGGATATTTTTCAGACAAAAGACCTACATGCTTTCATTCTTGAAGGCAGAAAGAGAAATGAGCTGGGTACTTGTGACTAAGCTGATGAAATGCCTAAGGGCAAGTTATATATGAAAGAATGCCATTGGTTAAGGGATTGTGTTCTCTTTAAAGAATGGCTTCAAAAGAAAAGAATTCTAGGATGTTGATCCAAGAAAAGAGATAGATCAATGAAAGTCTTCATTGAGAAATGTCTTTTATGTACTCTCTGTGAAGAAGAATTTATTTTCAGTTTCACTTATGAGAGTTGTAAAAGTCATACACATGTTTAATTTGACTAACATTGGATTACACATGTGTGTTAAAGAATATTCGGATTTATTTCTGAATTTGATGATTGAACACGAGCCAATCCTGGCAATTATGTCCGTTCAAGGGAATTATTTCCCATGATGGAAAAAGGTTGTGATAGTACCCGCATGGCGGGAAAAGTTTGAGAAAATACCCGTATAGCGGGGTAAAGTTGGCATAGTACATATGTTAATCAATCCTGCATGGCGGGAGAGTTTGGCATAGTACTTATCCCGCATGGCGGGAGAAGGATGTGATGACTCATGTGCTCTAAGATGTATCCCGCACATGGAGAGAAGTTTGAGGTAGCTTTTATGCTATCCTAGTATTGACCGTACACTCTTATTGTGTCATGGTCATTAAGTACTCAATGAGTTTAAGAACAAAAGAAAGTTGCATGTGAACCAAAAAGATAAGAATGATATGCAAGCATGACTTGCAGAAGTATTGATAATAATAGACTATGTTGAGTTTTGAAGTGTAATGAGAAAAATATACTCCCATACGAATTTTGTTTGCATGATGTAATTATGTGGATGAAGTAAGTAATCAAAGTTTCCTCATTCACAAGAGTTCTGAATGTTTCGAAATTATGGTAGAAAAGTTCATACCACATTTCGAGGGGGAGAAATGTAAGATTAAGAAAGATACTTCCCCATACTTCAGATAATGCAATACATACTATGCATTGAAGGTAAAAGTGATCTATAAAAGATGAATATGATCGTTGATGGAGTAAGACGGTCATAATAACGATACCCCTAAAGTAAAGAAATAGCTAAATTCCTGGATTTTTTATAGTTCCGATGGGAAGATAGCATAGTCGGCTAGTATTCATACTGGACGAGTTTAGAGTTATCAAGGCGGTGCTAAATGCACCGTATGAGTTTTTTGACAGATTAAACCCAAAATAAGAAATTTGAAGATACACCATCTTTACAGAAGATGGAGTAATCTGGGGGAGCATGGTATGTAGATACCTAAAGCTTGAATAGAAGTGGGATTACATATCCACTACAGTGTTTAGAGCAACAAATTGCTTAATACATGTTGATGCTGTATGACATATACAACACCTGATGTTAGCTCTTAAAGAAGATGAATAAGTAAACAAGGATCTTATGATACGGGAGTCTATAGAACATTTGCCTTTTGGCAATAAAGAGCAACAATAGCCCCATACGAAAGAAGTGCCATGAGGCCCCAGAAGGTCTCAAAGAATAAGAAAGAAATTCAAATGGAGGATAATTCCACCTCATTTGAAAAGCCATGAGAGGGCGTTCACTCATCTAAATGGCAAGAAGTAAAGGAAGATGAAATGAAATCGATAAATACCAACGATGTTTGGGACTTAGAAGAAATTCCTAATGGAGCCAAAACAGTAGGCTGTAATGGGTCTACAAGACAAAGGTGACTCCAAAGGGAATGTAGAAAGATATCAAAAGGGAATATTGAAAGCTATAAAGCGCCACTTGTGGTGAAATGATTTACACAAAGAGAAGGAATATATTATAATGAGCATGCAATGATTGTTTTAGAATCATAATGGTGTTAGTGGCACATTATGATTTATAGTTACATCAAAAGGATGTAAAGACACATTCCTCAACGGGGATTTGTATGGAAAAGTTTACATGGCATAACTCAAAAGGTTTTGTCGTAGAAGGAAAAGAACGTAAAGGGATGTTGCCTAAAGAAATCCATTTATGGATTAAAGCAAACTTCAAGACAGTGGTTCTTGAAGTTTGACAGTACAATAAGAAAGTTTGGGTTTTAAAGAGAATGTAGAGGACAATTGTATTTATGCAAAGTTTAAACATGGGAAATTTATTTTTCTAATCCTACATGTGGGTAGCACCTTACTCGCTAGTAGTGGTGTTAATCTACTATTGGAGAAGAAGCAGTTCTTGTCCTCAAGTTTCAATGAGAATGGTCTTGGTAAAGCATCATTCGTTCCAGGAATTGGAACTTACCGAGATAAAAGGAAAAGGGGTATTAGAACTGTCTCAAGTGTATACTTAGAGAAGATTCTAAAGAAATAAAGTATATATGTGAATAAACCTGCGCCTGTTCCTATAGTCAAGGGTAATAGTTTTTGGAACTTTCAGTGTTCCAATAATAAATGTGAGATCGATCAAATGGATGTCCTATATGCTTCTGTTGTTGGAAGCTTACTGAATGCTTATAAGCAAGAACTTACCCTGACACAGTTTATGTATCCGGGATGTTTTTTGGCAGAAGTCCAGTCCAGATATAGATCACTGGAATGGAGTTGAGAATGTTTTGCAATTGTGCAAAGATTTATAGGCCTCATGGTAAGTGAGAAAGAATAAGTACTCTCAAATAGTTGTGGGTACAAAAGTTAAATTTTGGCGAGATGTTTAGTGAAACCCACATAGTAGCTAACACTCGTAGTTGGAGTTTTATTGTGGAAAAGCTCCAAAGAAACAGTTGTGGTGTCATCAAAGATGCATAACCATGGTATAGCTTGTTATGAGGCTTAAGAACAGGCGAAGTGGTTAAAAGAACTTACACCCGGAATTGATAATGGTATACAACAGTAATAACCATTTAAGAAGTTCGCTCCTATAACAACGGGTCAAGTGTGCTGCCAAACACATTGACGTTAAAGTTGTACGTTGTGAAGGAGAAAGTTCGAAATCATACTAAAAGTATTGAACATATAAGTAACAAGCAAGTGCTTGCGGATCCGCGTACAAAAGGCTTACCACCTAGTGTGTTTGGAGAACACACAGTCGACATGGGTTTATGGTATAGTCTATGATTTCCGGACAACAAAGGGCCCAAAGTTAAAGAATCTGTTTCAGAACAGAGATGTGTATTGTAGCTGTTAAGTCTATCGGCGATTGACCGTGACGATGAAGCATGCTCTATGCACTAATCTGTGATGGAACAAATAAAAGTGAAAATGATTAAAGTCAAAGTTTAAAGTTAAAGTATGAGTTGAGATCAAGGGGGAGAATGTTGGTTTGATCTCCCAACCACAGTGGCCCAACGGCCACTTGGGCCTTGACCTCGCGCCCTGATCGGGGGCGCCCAGTCCATCTATGGCTGGCGGGCCCCCATCACACTGCGCATTAAATAGAGGTGGGGTCGGCGGCTCTCAGTACGAGGTTCGTCTGAGCCGTACGCCCCACCTAGAAACCCTACTCCGATCTAACAGAGGGGCGCAGCCAGTGACGGGAAGCACCGCCGCCGCCACTGCACTGCGCCACCACGGTCTTCACTGCATCGCTCTCTCTTCTCCGACCGTCACTGCCTAGCGTAGAACTTCACCGATGAACCTGATGGCTGGATCCCCTACTCAATGGATGGTCAGTGCCTAACCCTAGCTCCTACATCTCCTTCTCTCTCTTGGTCTCCTACTCCCGAAGGAAGCTCCAGGTCTATTTGATTCAACTACTAAAGAAATCACCCACTGGATCCACATCTAGATGATCTAAAGAGTCCTAACACACGAGCCCTGCCCTGCCCGACTCAGCGCGACCACGACCCGATGCCTCGGCGGCTCGACGCGACGACGCCTGGCGGCCGCAAGCCTCGCCCCGCGCAGCCGCGCCCGGCGGCCCCGCGCGCACTCGTTGCACTTCCCTGCGCCGCCCCGCCATTGGCCCTCCCCTCCCCGGCCCGCCCCACGTCGCACCGCCGTCGGCTCTCCACGGTCTGCGTCGTGATGCACCACCGTAGGCCGTCGGTCATCCCCTCCCCAGCATGTGCCGCCTTTGCCCAGAGCCACGCCGGCCTCGCCGTGGGGCAAATCCGACATGTGTCCTGTTTCGCTGATAAGCTATCGTTGAAAGTACCGTTGACTGATTTGCTGTGAAAGAAAAATATTGTTCGTTGACTGAAAAATACGACCTATAAGCGAAACGAACAGGACGATCATCCGCACGCTGGGCCCACAAGACTGACAAGGAGCGGGCGAAGCTACTCTATTCGGCTCCTCTTCTCTCTCCTCGTTGCTCTCAGCGCAAATCAAGGAGCTCCTATGGCGGAGCTAGTGCCTTTCGAGTCGTTTGGCAAACGGAGCTGCCAAACAGCTCCTGGAACCGTAGTGGGAGGGCTACCAAACGAACGCCCCCTTACAGTAGGCGAGACAAAGTGCATTCTGCAACGTCATGCAAATTCAAATGAGCTTAAGGCAGACTGTGAGACATATTCTAAAACTAGTACTCCCTCCGTCCCAAAATAAGTGATGTTTTGGATTTTTCCTAAGTCAAAATTTTTTAAGTTTGACCAAATTTATAAAAAAAACTACTAATATTTATGATACCAAATAAATATCGTTAGATTTATTATGAAATATATTTTCATTGTCTACCTATTTGGTGTCATAAATATTGATATTTTTTCTATAAATTTGGTCAAATTTAAAATGGTTTGACTTAAGACAAACCTAAAACATTACTTATTTTGGGACGGAGGAAGTACTTCACAAGTTTATACGGGTCTAATCCCCAGTTCAAACTATAGCAGTAGATCTATAGCAGTAGATCCGGAAAAAAAAATAGCAGTAAATGCACCAGCCCAATTTGTGCAATTCATCTTCCATCTGGAAGAAATAGTTTGGTACCTAGAAATAGATTTTGCTTTGCGACAAAATAATGGGTTATCATGCGCTACTATCTCAGCACTCAAATAAATCAATCAACTTTTGGAGTAGTCCTAGTCCTAAGTCAAATTTTTCTATAAATTTTACTGCATTTATAGAAAAAAGAACATCATTGTTTTTGACATAAAACTAGTATAATTATTTTCGCAACATATATATTTGGTCTCATAAATATTGATATTCTTTTTTATAATAAAGTTGGTTAAATTTACAAATGTATAATTGAGTAGAAGATGAGTAGAAGATGATTTTATCTGGGGACGGAGGGAGTACTCAACTGATACATACATATTCAAATATAATTATCCGGAGAATATTCCATGGACCGACAAATTTTTAGCAGCAAACGAACTTGTGTCCAGCGAGATTCCTTCGGAAATCGCAACGACGTCTTTACATGTCCAGCAGCAAGCTTCGTTCAGAAATCACACAACGACAACGGTCGCGCATGCACTCGCGCGCTGTTGGCTGTTGCTGTGAACGTCCTGGCACCGTGACGTCAGCGTATCCGGTGAAGCTGGAGCAGGATATCCGGATATGTGTTGAGTGAGCGGTACGTTTCCCGGCCGACGCAGGCTGATGGGGATATCCGGCAAATCGATGAAGGCCGCTAGTTGGGCCTTGGGACATGAATGAAAGCTGGAATTTGAGAAGCGAGCTACGAGATCAAACAGCCCAGCTGGCCCAACTAACCGTCCGTCCGTGCGAGGCTCAACAACAATGGGACACGGGCTACAGGCCAGATAAATCTTTTGACCTTTGTTTTTCCCTATTGGGTCCAATGTCATGTCTTAAAAGAAAGCTCATTGGTTTTCAGTTCAAAAAAAATTTCTTTAATTTTTATTGGTTTCCTTTTTTTGTATTTTGTATCATTCAACATTATTAATAATTGTTTTGGCATTTTGGATGAATTGATTCAACATTTTCAAAAACTTAAGACCAATTTGTGTGAAAATGTGAACACTTTGGATTTTCTAAATACATTGCTTTAGACATAGGAGTAATGCGTTATCAAAATGCTGAAATAGTACGTAAGAATGATGATTCTTTTTGACAAAAAACAAAAGGTTAAGAAAACTATATTGACCTCATTTGTAAAATTTATTCTAAATAAACAACATGGTGGCTCAAACTGTTTTCAAAACCCACATACACAAACTTCCATATTAATTAGTTCAGATATGAGCATGTTTGGAAACCTTGAGAAATTTCCGGCATACTCTCCCACTCCTACGTCCCAACGACAACGATGGAGGCGTTGCCTTCGTCAGTCGCAAGGCGAACACTGACCACTGCAAGTAGATGATCGAGGAGATGGAACTGGAGGGTACGTGACGAGGTAATTGATCACTTTGCTGTTCTTCCTGACGACCTCCTCCTTGGCACCAAGATCCTACGTACAAAGGGCCCGTTTGTTTGAGCTCGTGCCAGAAGTTGTAAGAAGCTAGCTTGTCAGAAAAGCTATGAAAGAAAATTTTGCTTTTAGGGAAATTTATTTTTGAAAGCCGATTGTTTCAGCAGCACTTTTTAATGAATGAACAGTGTTTTCTCTCACAACAAATCAGCATAAGCAGTAACATTAAGTAGTAGCATCATGTAACTTTTCAAACTGGCTTCTCAGAGAGAGTCTTTCTCGATTTCTCCACTGCTTTGAGAGTTGTGCATAAGCACCGTACAAATTAGAAGCCCGAATTCTGTTCTAGTATAAACAAAAATTGTGTATGTAGAACTCTCTAAAGCCCTACTCCGTATTTGTTTTAGCTTAGGATTTTGGGTTGTACCTTTTTGACAATTCTAAGCTGAAACAAAAGGGCAGCTTAATTTATTTCCACACAGACTTAACAAACTAGCTTGCCGGGTTAGGGTTATTACAATCCACTCTCCAATAGCTTCTAAGAGACTGTAGCATAGT
Organism: Miscanthus floridulus; assembly: GCF_019320115.1. Classification (NCBI taxonomy): domain Eukaryota; kingdom Viridiplantae; phylum Streptophyta; class Magnoliopsida; order Poales; family Poaceae; genus Miscanthus; species Miscanthus floridulus. Next base: position 23,062,907 of record NC_089596.1, read on the forward strand.
ACATATGCCAGGGGAGTGAGGTTTGCTTTATGTGCAGTATTTTTCCCTTTTTTAGAGATAAATAAATGTGGGCTACGGTGCAAAAGTAAACACATGCTATATGTGTACAGTGCTAGTTTTAAGATTTTCCGTTACTAGTCTAGGCAGAATATATAATGGCCCCGTTCGCGTGCTCTTAAACTCGGCTTGATCCGCTTTTTTTTCATCTGGAACCGTGTTCTTTTCTCACAAATTCCTCCAGATTCCTTTAGATTCCTCTAAAATTTCTCCAAGCGAACCGGGCCAATAAGCACATCCCACAAGTCAAAAGCAGTAAGGAAGACAAGTGACCAGTATATTCAGAACAAGAGAGGAGGAGGATGCACTGCAAATATTAACTTTTCAAAAGAGAGGAGACCCAGAGCAAGCGGAACATAGGAAAACATTACCGGTGTTCGACGAGGCTGCTCCGACAGCTGCGGTGCTGGAACCATGGTGGTCGTCGCGCAAGGAAAGCCCATTGAAGGTACTGGTGAAGGCATTTGCTAGGTCTTCAGGTTGCGACAGCTCATAATCAGCTTCAGCGTTAGGAGGTGATCCAGAACTGAATGTGAAGCATGGCCGCACGAATGCCTCCTGTTGCTGAGGAGCAGCAATGAGTCGAGACCCCAGAACATCTGGGGCGGCCCCTGCCAAATTATGAAAATGGAAGCCAACGGCATTGTCAAGTTTCTTTTAGAACATGGACCGTGTAAGGCGCGCGACATTAGTACAGTGCATACGAAGCTGAAGAAATAATCACGTAAAACACGCCCTGGTCCCTAGAATAGTTGTTTGGTAGGCATAAATAGATATAAAGTGTTCAGTACGTACCTGATGTTCCTTGACGCGATCAGGAATATGTAGTGCACCCTGAACCAATTCTCGTCCACGGATGGTGGCGAGCTTTCGATCGGCGCCGTCGCTGGCCATGTCGACGGCCAGTGTCAGGGGAGGTGGCGTGATGGTGGATGGTGAAGGAGAGGTCCGTGGGTAGTGCCAGTGCTGCAGTTGAAGGGGAACGGAATTTTACGAAATTTGGAAGCTTCGGGTGGTTGTAAAGTTCTTTTTGAATGGCAGCTTCTACACGCAAAAAATTCAGTTCGGTGCCGATCATATCACACCCGACCTCCGTGAGTTGGGAGAGATGCTTGAGACCAAAATCAAGACGACCATTACTCACAGAAATTGTAATATCTGCATGAAAGCCGATACCGAGTTGTTCCAGCTTTGGCATGGATCCAGCTTCAAACGCCAGCATGGGGATATCCAAATCCAATGGATCATTGGTGCCTACCCAGAAATGCCTCAAGCTTCTGTATGGATACCTGTTGCTGATCAGAAGTCGTTGTTTGTCTGTCGAGGGTATGTCTTCAACGTTAAAAAGTTTACTATCGCCAGATTTAGATCGACAAGAACTGGTAGGACACCAAGAATACAATGACTTTCCTGATCCAATTTCTTTATTGTCATATACAAATATTCCATGTTGTCAAGTGACTTCATCCAGTTTGGCACCCTTGAAATGGGATTCATCTTCAAAAACAAGTGTTCTTAGGCTAGCAGAGCACCACGGCACCTCAAGGATGACGTCATCTCCATCGAAGATGACGTCATGCCATCCTTCTCCATAATTATCGAATCGTACGACTAAAGTTTGAAGCTTATTTAGCCGTTGAAAAGAAGAAACCGTCTTCTTTATAAGATCCACGTAGCTTTCCTTGTCAATAATACCAGAATTGGAAAGGAATATACCCAGATGCCTCATTTTGGTTGCTGCCTTTATGTCAATTGCTACTGAATTTAACTCCTCCAATGCCTGCATGTTTTTAATTCCACTGGGAAAGCAGTTTAGCTTCCAAGGACCCATCAGTAGGTTGACAAGTCTTTTTAGTCGAACTATAGCTGTTGGTAATTGGAATATGCTGCAGTTCCTTATGTCAAGTGTTTCCAAAAACTGCAGCGCTCCCATCTGTTCTGGGAGCTCAGTTATCGATGTTCCCCTGAGGCTCAAATACCTCCGCTGGAGTAATTCTCCAATGTTTGCAAGATGATGGTTTTCTAATAATCTCCGACAGTCCGCGAAGTCCAGGACACACAAGAATCGAAGGCCCAACAAGGAACAGGGGAATCCAAAACTAACAATTGACCGGACATTTGCATAGTTTTGGTTCAAGTGTACGGTCACATCTCCATCAGTTTTACCTTGCAGACTCAATCGACGAGCCTTGATTCCTGGTGGAGGTGTTAGTCTTGGGATACCATGTACCATGTATCAAAGTTGTCTTCAATGGACTTGCACACGATGAAGTCAAGAATTGTATCATGGAGACGACAGCTGTTCACCTCGCCAGTCCAGTCACTTATTTCCTTAGGAAGGATTAAATTTCTATTGATGAGCTCAGTAAAAGACTTCTCTCCCGATTCATACAAGGTGCATGTAGATTCAGCAGGAACCAACCCCTCTGCAGCCCATAGCTGTACTAAACGCTTTTGATCAATTTCATAATCTTCAGGAAATATACTAAGATACAATAGGCAAGCTTTTAAATGATAAGGGAGATCAAAATAACTGAGTGATAATATTCCCATCATTCTGTCCACAGTCAGAATCTCTCTCAAGTCCACGGCCAATAGAAGTTTGAACTTGATCCCACTCTGTGACTGAGTGAACTCCATTCCGTGCTTTGTTAGCTAACAAACCAGATATTGCAATAATGGCCAACGGTAAACCTCCACACTTCTTCAAGATCTTATCAGATACTTCTTTTAGGTTTTCTGGGCATTCATTTCCATGCCCAAATATTCTATTCTGGAACAACATTTTCGAGTCCTGTTCTTCTAGAGGCTTTAGTTTGTAAACCCAACAATCAGAAAATAATGAGCAACATGCTTTGGCCACATCATGTATCCGAGTTGTGGTTATTATCACACTACCACAACTATTGCTTGACAATGCATACTTAACTGTGTCCCATGTTTCCACGTCCCATACATCGTCGACTACAATGATGTACCTACAACATGATTTGATAAAGCTATTTAGTATGGAAGAATACATTTTTAGTTCAAACAAATATTCCAAGGATAATTAATACACTAAAATGATAGACAGCCAGAATTTACGAAACTCGATTCTTTAAAATATGATAACCTTATACTCTAGTGATGTGTAAGCAATGTAAGGCTATTTGTAGCTATGTCATTTATTTTCACACACTCAGAAATGGTATTAGGAGGAGAGGTATGATTTAGGATTTCTAGAACAAAGACACGACAAAAGATCTAAACTAGGATTTGTAAAATTAAAACTCCAACATTTAGAAATTAAAACCTACATGAAATTTATCTAGATATGACTTCTTGTAAATATTACTCTCCCTCTTAATGGATAGGTGGAGTTCTTGTTATTTGCATTAAAAAATTATCTAGATATGCTCTAGGCTCTTCTAGTGCATCGATTCTAACACAAGGAGGTGGCAAACTTTTCCACCCTAGGTTCCTATTCGACAATAGTTTCTTTTTTTATACTTTTAGGGCCCCTTTGGAACGCGTGATTTTTTCCCGTTCCTACATTTTTTTTGTAAAAAATGAACTGATTCCCGTGAAATTCCTATGAAGTTCCTGCGTTTTAAAAGGGCCCTATAAATTTGTAACGGCAGCTCACTCAAGAATCTTTAGAACATACTTAGGCAGAAAAAAAAAACTATAATATGTACTGGTATTTGTGGATAAAAACTTTGGTACATTTGACCAAACAATTGGGCAGCCTATATACAGGCCTAGTGGTGCGGAACTGTAGTATTAGATTTATATTACGAAAAATATGGTAATTTTTGCTAATTTTTAGAAATATATTGAGAGAGAAATTCTTAATTGAACTCTCATTTATTACAAGTGAAAAATCAAATTTTGCCTTATAAATGCTCTTGGTGATAATTTAAGAAATTTTCTCCTTAGCAGGTGACTGATACTTTGTATGTGTACTATGCACATTTTCAAGCCTATTGGACCTGGATAAAGCAACAACAAAGAAAGAGTATTTATGATTTAACCACCCTTTTCCTTCAAAGGCATGAGAGCAGCCAATTTCTCATAGAAATTAAAATATAACAGCCAAAGCTTTGCTAGAAGGAAATTAAAATAGGTTTCTTAACCGAATGGATAAAAAGGTTGCATGCTGAAAGCGTAAACCCATGTGTACCTTTTTGTCTGAAGGAAATCACTGATTTCCATGATCAGCTGCTGTATGCTCCCTGCTTCTGTCTCACAATAACGTTGGCCTGTCACTTGGCTGAGAATAGTTCTCAAAATCTTAGCCATGTCAGGATTCCGTGACACCGACAAGAAAGCTCGGCACTGGAACTGATCCTTCAGCTCTTCATACACTCTGTTTGCAAGGGTTGTCTTTCCAATTCCTCCAATTCCCACGATAGAGACTATCTTCGGTTGTTGAGATGAAATACCCCCATCCTCCTTCGTGAGAGAAGATATTACCTCTTGTTTTGGTTGATCGATTCCCAAAAGCCTAGAAGCATCCTCAAATATGGCAAGAGCTCTCGGATCCACTGTCACTTTGCTTGTGTTCATGACAGTCTCGCCGATCTGCTTGTATCTTGCATTCCTTTCACTCACCTCCTTGACTTGGACTTTCAGATCCTGAATCGCCTTAGCAATCCGACGACGGGCCTTGGTCTTGGCCAGTAGGTTCTTGCATTTGTCGATGAAGCCATCTGAACTCATCGAGGCTGTCCTCGATGTCGTAGGAGAGCTCCCGCACCTCCGTCATCCAAGCCTTGTCTTGCGCATCAGGATTGTCCTCTTCCGACTTCTTCAGAAGGAACGAGTGCATGGCTTCGAGCTCCCGAATGAGGAACTTCACCTCACCGCAAACCCCTTTGAAACGCTTGTACTCGTCGCTGAGCAGAGCAGCGAGCTTGTCCAGGATTTGCCACGGTAGCCTCATCCTCGGGCTTGTCCAGGATTTGCCACGGTAGCCTCATCCTCGGGCTTGTCCAGGATGAGGCTACAGTCGCTGGAAAGCAGTGAGCCGGCCTTATTGCTTGCTTGCTCTAGCCATGGATTTGGAGACAGAGATTCTTTTGGGAGACATGTCCCACGGGAAGAAGAGAAGAAAGGGGTTTGTTGGTGAGAAAGTTAATTCTGCCCTGCAGGGTATATGCCCTCGAACATGCAACCGTCGGATGATCATCTCGAGATGCGTGCCACACATTTACTCGCGCCCTCCCCGGCCCGGCGGCCACGCCCCTCCCCCGGCGCGAGGCAAGATCCGGCCATGGACGCGAACTTCGATCTTCTACCTCGACTCCGGCGGCGGCGGGTTCCGGCTTCGGCGGCGCAGGCGAGGTGTGCCTCCTCTTCCTTCTCCACCACCTCCTCCTCCTCCTGCTGGATCTCCGAGCTAGGCTTCCCAACTCCGGCGGGTTTAGAAAGAAAGGTTCAGGGAGGAAGACCGGCCAGACGGTGGGGATGATCGTGGGGCGGCTTTCGGGTTCTGGCGGCGTAGGGGGCGGTCGGGCCAGGCCGGGGCGGGGGCGTACATGGCCGGAGCTTGCCGTAGAGGAAGGAGGCAGCGGGGTTGAGGTTCGCCGGAGATGAAGACACGCCGGAGAGGGAGAAGACGTCGGACGTGCGAGAGAGAGAGAGAGCGTGCAGGTGGGGAGCGGCCGGCTGTGAAGTGTCCCCGGGAAAAATACGGGACATAACATATACAACTCTACTGCAAATGATGGCACACATCTCAAAGCAACATCAACGGTTGGACGTGTAAGAGTATGTGCCCTTAAGGGCAGAATTTCCGCGTCCGTTTGTTGGTGAAGAAGACACAGGACAGGTCTCGCTCTGTTCCGGTCAAGCGTGGGGCCCACATTTCTCCATACCACTCATCCATTCCACACAGTTCATGGGAGGGTTGACCAGTTCGCTTGTCTGAATTCTGGAGGAATCTGTATGGTTTGGAAGAATGCTGAATGAATTCTGTGAGAGAAAAATAATGTTCTAGATAAAAAAATAAGCGAATCAAGCCAAGTTTAAGAGCACGCGAACGGGGCCAATAAACCGAGCCCATAGCACTACGCAGCAACAGACGCCTTGGGCCCACCTCTCAGTTTCAGGGACACCATGCGCCCAAAAAGTTGCAACCAGAAATCCATTTTAACCCTTTTCATCATAATAATATCAAAATATATCCATATCTAAACACTCTCTACACTTAATCCAAAAAATAAATTCATATCCAATTCACCTAGATCCTTTTTTGATGTACACGAATAATTGATCTTGAAATTCTTTATCGATCCTTTGCCCTAAACCTTTATTTTAAATTAGATTAAGTCCTTTTTAGCCCCTCATTTTTTTCTTTGTTTGATTTTAACCCCCAACTACAAAACCAAACCTCAGCTGTCAAAACCGTTTAATTTTGACCTCAAAGCCATTTGAAAACTTTCTTGGAGGTCAAAATTGAATGATTTTATAGTTAAAATTTCAAAATTAGACAAAGGCAAGAGTCGAAGGATCAAAAATAGACTTAATCAAGTACTTTGGTTTTTTAGATATTTATGAAAAAAAATTATATATTTAGATTTATTTACTGATAAATATTTATATATATATTAATTTTTCTGTACACATTATTGGATTTTTATCATGAAAAGAATTTTTAAAATTATCATAAATTAAACTTTACTGCCAAATTATTTCTATAAAATAATCTATCTTATCGATATCTACAACTTTGATTTGGGCTATTTCTTCATCCGAGTTCCTTCAAATAATTTGAAATTTTGAATTTCAAAATATGAAAACTTCAAATCGAATTTTGGGACCATAAATCATTTCAAATGAAATAGTAGTCAATTACAAACTTTCATCAGGATCTACAACTTTAGTGTTGGTAATTTCTTCATTCGAGTTGTTAGAATTCGAAAATTTTAAATTTCAAAATATAAGGACTTTAAATAGAATTTTGGGACCGTAAATAATTTTAAATGAAAAGATTATCAACTACAAAGTTGTACATCGATCTCTTACGAGCTTGGTATTTGTCATTGCTCCATCGAAGTTCGTTTGAACAATTAAAAAAATCAATTTTAAAATATGAGAACTTCAAACATATAGTGTCGGGTTCATAAACCCGGGGTCTCTCATGGACCGGCTTCTCAGCAAAAGCTTGCCCTAGCAGACGACGTTGCGAATGACGCGCAAACTCTTGGCCCGGCCTAAACACCTAAACGACAGGCCAGAAGGACGATCCAATCTCCAATCGGAAGGCCCCGCTAAGAAGGAACAACGCTCACTTCCGACTCCGGCCCGCCTCTCCGACCGGCTCCGATCGAAAGGCCTAGCCAAGGAGGAATAGCGCTCGCTTCCGACTCTGGCCCGCCTCTCCGACCGGAAGGCCTGGCCAAACACCGCTTCCGAACTCCAACCCACGTCTTCGACCGGGGACGCATCAAACCCCTGTTTACAGCTCTTCACCGACTGGCGCAGTCGAAGCCAACTAGGACCAACCGATCGAGGACGCCCGCTCGGTGAGGACTAGAAAACGGACGTAGTAAGGAAGGGCACTCAAGTCAACCGTAATACCGAGGACCGTACCCTGTACACCTATAGGACAGTATCGACAGGACATGTCAGAAGAGTGTCCTACAACCTTCTAGGCATGTCAGAACCCAAACAATGTTGTGGGCGTCGATATTTGCCCTACAGTATTGTGGGCGCCCGCAAACTCCCATATCAGACGAGCACGGTAAAACCCCTTGCATGTCTCTGGGCATCAACAGTATGACAGACACCGACGTCTATCATACAAGAAGAAGAAGACACAACCTCCCATATGCATCTGACATTAACAGTGTTATGGGCGCATACAATCATCTTGTACCCGATGGCGTGAGCAACGAGACTTAGCATACATACACTCTCTCACTCTCACTTGTAAGGCCATCCCCTTTATCTATAAAAGGGGGTGCGCTCTCTCCCAAAGAAAAGAATCAGTCCACAACAACTCGAACAACACGCACGATCCGAACGAACAATAAACGTTCGAACACTTAGCACATAGCGGAGCTTCCGTCACTCTTGGCCCTTCAGGCCAGAGTCCGACCGGACCTCTTGTACCTCTATCTTTCTCCCTTCCGTTTGTAATCCCACAGCAAACTTCGAGCACCTGGGTTCAGGAATAAAGTCACCAACCGACTCAAACTGGACGTAGGGCACGTTGCCTGAACCAATATAAACCCTGTGTCATTGAGTGCTAGGCCACATCTAATCACAACGTACGACAAAACTATAAGTATTTACGTGTTGGTCATTTTCGGCACCGACATATAGATTATATTTTAAATAAATTTTGAATTCATATGTAGAACCAAAAAAATCTAGTATATAAAATTCAATAAAATGTAGAAAAAATATTTTAATATATATAAGTATGTATCAATAAGTAAATCTAAATATATAAAAAAATTCATAAATATCTAAAAACTTGTAAGAAAAATGGACCCTAGGCCCATTTACTTTGGATTTTGGTGTTTGATGACCAACACAATCAAATTAGACTAATGAATTTGCAAGTGTTTATTTTGTAGTCCAACAGGGTGCAAGAAGTGACTTGGACGAATGCGACGTGATGATCCGATGATCAACACCTTAAGCAAGACCTTAGGAGCACAAGAAAAGACCCAAGATATTAAGCAAAGTCCAAGCATGAAGATAGGAACCAAGCCGTACGCAAGATCGCAAAGAAACAAGCTCGCAGAGACGACCGGACGCTGGACCGGACGCTGGACCGGTGGCTCGGCAGACAGGCGACCGGACGCGAGGACCGGACGCTGGCGGAAACCGACCGGACACAGAAACGCAGCGTCCGATCGAGTACAGAGAGGTTGCAGGCGCGCGAAACTGCGACCGGACGCGTCCGGTGGTAGGCGACCGGACGCTGCCAGCGTCCGATCGGTGGTTCGCGGCTGCAACGGTCGGGACGACCGGACGCGTCCGGTCAGGACGATTCAGCGTCCGGTCAGTAGCAGTTTCACGGGAATTCGACCCCAACGGCTACTTTCTCAGTGGGGCTTATAAATACAACCCCCAACTGGCCATTTGAGGTGTGTGGAGCTAAAGAAACATACCAAGGGTGTTGATACACCATTTGAGTGATCTCCACATGCATAGTGCTTAGTGTTTTATTAGGTGATTAGCATAAGTGCTTTGCGAAGTACTTAGGTTGATTAGACCACCGCTTATGTGCTTGCTCTAGGTGTTTGCCTAGTGTTTAAGTGAGGTTTGCATACCTCTTGTCACCCCGTGCTTGCGAGCATAAGTGTTGTACAATGGAGGGGCTTGAAGTCTTGCGAGATCACACCAACCGCGTTTGTGGTGTGGCCGCCACCGTGTACCGGAGGGAACAAGGCCCGCGACGTTTCGGCCGGAAGCTTGATAGTGAAGACGGCGGGGAGCATCTGGGAGAGCCTTGCCGAGAGACACATCGAAGACCCACTTACGCGTGGGGAAGGCCCGAGGCTATCCACGGAGTTACCCGATCGGGAGCTTGGCCCTTGCGAGGGATTCCTTGCGAGGGGCTCCAATGAGGACTAGAGGGAAGCTTGCGCGCTTCTCGATACCTCGGTAAAAATACCGGAGTCATCGACGGGAGTTTGCATATCTCTACCTTGCTCTTTAGCTTCTGTATTTACATTGATTACTTTACTACGTTTGCGGTAGAGATAGCAACACACTAGCAAAACCATAGTAGCATATCTAGATAGCTTATCTATTGCATAGGTTTTGCTAGGGTTAGAAAAAGAGGCCATAGTTTAGAGTTAGAATTTTTAAGTTGCCCATTTCACCCCCCCTCTTAGGCGTCACGGTCCCTTCAATTGGTATCAGAGCCGGTTGGCTCATATTTGGACCTTTGGCTTAACCGCCGTTGAGCCGACGCTATTGTAGAGTGGTTGGGATGGATACCGCTAGGCCTCCATAATTTGACGGCACTAACTTCCCATACTATAAAGCTAGAATGGCTTGCCACCTTGAGGCGGTTGATTTGGGTGTATGGAGAGTCACTCGTGACGGGATGAAACCCATCAAGAATCCCGAAAAACCCACAAAGAGTGACGAAAAAGAAATGCATTTTAATGCTAGAGCTAAGAATTGCTTGTTTGAATCATTTAGCATGGATGTATTTAACCAAGTGTTCACCTTAAATACGGCACATGAAATTTGGTTAAAACTCCAAGAGCTCTATGACGGCACAAGTAATGTCCATGAGCAAAAACATTGTCTAGCTAAGCAAAATTATGATTCTTTTGCTATGAATGATGATGAGCTTGTTCGTGATATGTATTCTTGATTGAATCTAATTATCAATGAGCTCCATTCAATAGGATTATTAAAGCTAGATGATGCGGACATCGTAAGGAAGATCATCTCCGTTCTACCACAAAAGAAATATGCAAGCATCATCATCATCCTTCACAACATAGAGAACTTGAGCACCATGACCCTGGGCATTGTCATTGGTAAGCTAGTGGTATTTGAAATGTCACATAAGATGGGTCAAGGAGAAGCATCTTCATCAAGCAAAGGTAAAGCTCTCGCTTGTAGCGAAAAGAAAAAGATGAAGGGCAAGAAAGTTGAGTCAAGCTCAAGCTCAAGCTCCTCAAGTGAAGAAGAAGAAGATGAGGATGATGATGATGATGAACAAGAATCAAGTGATGATGATCAATCTTCCTCCTCCACCTCCGACCTTGATGAAGAATCAATCAAATTAATCAACAAGGTGGAGAAGATGATCCAAAGGCTCAATGTCAAGGGTGTGCCCATCCAAATTCAAGATCTTATTTTCACCAATCAACGAAATGAGCAAAGAAAGAGAGGATGCTACGGATGCGGCGAGATGGGGCACTTTGTGAAAGTTTGTCCAAATAAGCCCACACCCAAGACAAAGAAGAAGGCGTGCAAGAACAAAGCCCTCACAACAATAAGGTCATGGGATGATTCTTCAAGTGAAGAAGAAAACCATCATAAGAGGCGAGGTCACAAGCACTCATCATCAAGCTCTTCTCGTGTGTGCCTTATGGCACGAGGTAACAAAAGCTCATCCTCTAGTGAGAGTGATAGTGATGATGATTTAACTTCTTACAATACAATTGTGCAACAAAATCTTAAATATGCTAAAGTTTGCACTAGTCAGCAAAAGAAGCTCAAAACTTTAAAAGAAGAGCTAGGTAGTTCACAAGAAGCATACAAGAATTTGCTTGAACAATATGAAAACTTTGCAAATCTCAATGTTGAACTATCTACTAAAATTGAGCGACTTAAGGCTAGTGCAACAACAAGTGCATGCACAATTAATGATAAGCAACTTGAAAAGAAAATTGAAAAATTAAAAGAAAAGTTAGCTAGCTCACAAAATAATTATCAAAGTTTGCTTGCTAAAATGGAAATCATGTGCAAACATTGTGATGAGCTAACAAATAAAGTTGCTAATCTTGAGGCCGTAAAAAATACCCCCACCAAGGCATCTAAAAGAAATGACATAATTAAAAAGGATGCATCTACCTCTTGCAATGATTTATGTTTAGACTCACATTTGTGCAACCAAGCTTGTGTTGAGAAAGTAATTGTAGATACATGCACACAAGTGGTTGCAAAAGAGAATGAGCAACTCAAGCAAGAAGTAGCTCGCCTCACCAAGGACTTGACTCAAGTGAAAGGCAAGGCGAAGCAAACCCAACTACATCAAGATAACACCGTCAAGGGAGTGAAGAAGCTTGATGAAGGACAAACCGTGGTTTGCTACGTGTGCCACAAAGAAGGCCACAAGTCCTATGAGTGCAAGGTGAAGAATGGGGGAGGAGCAAAGAAGAAGGAGAAAAAGCAAACGAGCAAGCTCTCCAATACCTACACCAACAAGGTAGACAAGAAGGCCTCCACACCTTATCTCTTGAAGAAGAAGAAAAATGACAAGGTGGTGGCCATCAAGGTGAACAAGCAAGCCAACAATGGGGTCAAACACTTTTGGGTGCCTAAGGAAATCATTTCCAACATGAAGAGCACCAAGAAGGTTTGGATCCCAAAAGGGAAGAAGTCCGTCAGACTTTGGGGAATTTGAAGACTTGGCAAAGTATGGGTGCATTTCATGGGGTGCATCATGATGGACAAAATCATTGCCAAGTAGGTTAGTGAATACTATGGACCCAAATTCCCCTTCCCATATTAGGTAACTAGATGTCATTCCTTTCAATTAACATTTATTTCATTGGTATTGTCTTTCAATTGGTATACTCTTAAAGCATCTAGTTATCTTTATGCCTAATGTTTACATTTACATGCTTAAAAACTTTGTCATGCATTCAATAGGTATATCATATGGTAGGCTTGCTCGGTTTCATTATCAACCCTTGGAGCAAACCTACATGGTTTAAAATTATTTAGGAGCACGACACATAGCTTATTTTACAATTAATTATCTAATATGTGCCATAGTCCAAATTGTAGATAATCTCTCCAAAATATCATCTTTCAAGTGGTATTTTGATACTTAAATCAATGTGCACAAATTTTACAAGTATTCAACACTTGTGTGCACAAATTTAGGGGGAGCTTAATCTACAACTTGGATGCTTTGAGACTAACACTTTTTCAAATGGTATCAATTTTTTCAAACATATGTGTAGTAGTCTCATTGTAAGGAAATTGGAGTCCCCGGAGTTAAGCATCATTTTTTAATTGGCATCATCATGTTCATTTCTTTTCATATTTATATGCTTTCTTCATGCATTATATAGATTAAACTCTCTTGTGCAATAAATTGTCATTTATGTATATGCTTTGCTTTTTTACCATATGTATGCATACTTTTAGGGGGAGCTTAGTCTATATAATGTGAGAGTCAAATTTTGTGATCCATTTTATTCTATACACAAAGGATCACGAAATTTGACCCTCCCTTGTGCTACTGATGTATTCCTTTTTCGGTGTTTGATGCCAAAGGGGGAGAATTTGAAGGACCAAAGGCAAGCATCAAGTTGATGTCTGGTCCAAGAAAGGGAGGAAAGTGGATTATGGATTAGACTAAGTAATGATAAAATTTGTAGGAATCCATAATGACACACAGGGATTTTTGTAAGGGCAAGATGGTCTTCGATTGGTATCTAAGTAGGATTTTCTAGCATCATATAACCTTGCCCTTTGCATTGCATCCTAGCAAGTAGGTAGTTTTTAAAATTTCAAAATATCTATCATTTGCTTGCTTTGGTCGTGTTGTCATCAATCACCAAAAAGAGGGAGATTGTAAGGAAAATAGACCCTAGGCCCATTTACTTTGGATTTTAGTGTTTGATGACCAACACAATCAAATTGGACTAATGAATTTGCAAGTGTTTATTTTGTAGTCCAACAGGGTGCAAGAAGTGACTTGGACGAATGCGACGTGATGATCCTATGATCAACACCTTAAGCAAGACCTTAGGAGCATAAGAAAAGACCCAAGATATCAAGCAAAGTCCAAGCATGAAGATAGGAACCAAGCCGTACGCAAGATCGCGAAGATACAAGCTCGTAGAGGCAACCGGACGCTGGACTGGTGGCTCGGCAGACAGGCGACCGGATGTGAGGACCGGACGCTGGCAGAAACCGACCGGACGTAGAAACGCAGCGTCCGATCGAGTACAGAGAGGTTCCAGGCGCGCGAAACTACGACCGGACGCGTCCGATGGTAGGCGACCGGACGCTGCCAGCGTCCAATCGGTGGTTCGTGGCTGCAACGGTCGGGACGACCGGACGCGTCCGGTCAGGACGATTCAGCGTCCGGTCAGTAGCAGTTTCGCGGGAATTCGACCCCAACGGCTACTTTCTCAGTGGGGCTTATAAATACAACCCCCAACTGGCCATTTGAGGTGTGTGGAGCTGAGGAAACATATCAAGGGTGTTGATACACCATTTGAGTGATTTCCACATGCATAGTGCTTAGTGTTTTATTAGGTGATTAGCATAAGTGCTTTGCGAAGTGCTTAGGTTGATTAGACCACCGCTTATGCGCTTGCTCTAGGTGTTTGCCTAGTGTTTAAGTGAGGTTTGCATACCTCTTGCCACCCTGTGCTTGCGAGCACAAGTGTTGTACAATGGAGGGGCTTGAAGTCTTGCGAGATCACACCAACTGCGTTTGTGGTGTGGCCGCCACCGTGTACCGGAGGGAACAAGGCCCGCGGCATTTCGGCCGGAAGCTTGATAGTGAAGACGGCGGGGAGCATCCGGGAGAGGCTTGCCGAGAGACACATCGGAGACCCACTTGCGCGTGGGGAAGGCCCGAGGCTATCCATAGAGTTACCCGACCGGGAGCTTGGCCCTTGCGAGGGATTCCTTGCGAGGGGCTCCAACGAGGGCTAGGGGGAAGCTTGCGCACTTCTCGATACCTCGGTAAAAATACCGGAGTCGTCGATGGGAGTTTGCATATCTCTACCTTGCTCTTTAGCTTCCGCATTTACATTGATTACTTTACTACGTTTGTGGTAGAGATAGCAACACACCAGCAAACCATAGTTGCACATCTAGATAGCTTATCTATTGCATAGGTTTTGCTAGGGTTAGAAAAAGAGGCCATAGTTTAGAGTTAGAATTTTTAAGTTACCTAATTCACTCCCCCTCTTAGGCGTCACGGTCTCTTCAAAACTAAAGTACTTGATTAAGTCTATTTTTTGCCCTCAACTCTAAACTCTTGCCTTTATCTAACTTTGACACCTCAACTACCAAAATCATTCAATTTTGACCCCCTAAAAGCGGTTTTGAGGGTTTTTCATATGGCTCTGGGTCAAAATTAAACGACTTTGATGGTTGAGGTGCTAAAGTTTGGTGTTTTGTAGTTAGACGTTGAGGGGCTAAAAATGAACTTAATCCTTTTAAATTATGTGTGATTGTTTGTGCACTACTCCCTTCGTCCTAAAGAGTTAAGAAGCTAAACATGGACTTAATCATATTAAATTATCAACAACAACAACATAGCCTTTCAGTCCTATGTAAGTTAGGGTAGACTAGAGTTAAAACCCACCAAGAGCCCCAAGTCACGGTTCAGGCACTTCAATAGCTACTTTTCAAGTACTCATATTCAAACATAAATCTCTAGGTATATCCCAAGCTTTTTAAATATCTTTTTATTGCCTCCCCATATCAATTTCGGTCTTCCTCTATCTCTCCTTATATTATTAGCTTGGCTTAGGACTCCACAATGCACTGGTGCCTCTGAAAGTCTTCTTTGAACATAGTCAAACCACCTCAACCGATATTGGACAAGCTTTTCTTCAATTAGTGCTAATTAAATTATATGTGTGATTACTTGTACACAACTCCCTCCGTGCTAAAATATAAGGAATCCTTTGTAGTTAATAGACAGCTAATTTAGCATATAATAGATGCCAAAGAAGGAAGTGAAAGATTGAACAATCCAGACTATGAAGAGGAACCACTGGCGGAGAACATCAACGAAGCTAAATTGTAACCATATTCCTTAATTATGTTGATTCTATTGAGTGATAAGGTACGAGACGAAGAACCCAGAAATAAGTCGCGGTAAATGAGAGTTTTCAATTCTGTTTACTTCCATCCATAATATAAACAACTAAGGGTCAGTAAATCAGATCCACGTTGCAGTACTCAACTGCACAGGATGCTCATCCCTTCTACCCCTATCTCTCTCCCTGTTTGGGCAGTTTACACTGAGCATCTCCAACACACCACTTATTTTATCCTAGTAGCAAAAATATGCAATATACGAGATTATAGTTGCTCCAACAGATTACTTATCCTACATATATCCAACAGGGATTATTTTCAGATGAAGCTGAAAACACGTGGTAGTGATAGTGACAAAATTGCACAGATGTGCAGTCATAAAATCAGCCAGATCACCAATTTTCAAATTTTATTAACTACATAATTTAGTAAGCAGATACAGTTAGGCAATTTCAGAAACTTCAGTAATCAAAAGTAGACGATGGGAATCAATACTATAGCTTTTACAGATCCACAAGATGGAGCCATTCCACCTTCGTACTTCTATGTGACCATGTCCCTCTTCAAGACAGCAGATGCTCTCTTCACGGTAAACACTTCAATGTTTACACACCCACCAAGCAAAAACATTGCCAGAGACGAATGCATAGCATCACAGGACGGGACGGAGACCAGACCCACAAACTAGATTGACTAAAACTTTCTAAGTCATCAGCATTCAGCAAGGAACGCTGCACAATTGAAACTATCAGCATCAAAGCCTCAAGGGCATGGAAGACAATCGTCATCACCACCAAAGAGCGCAGTCACAAGACGTTAAAGGGAAAATGAACACAGGCCAGAGGAAGTGGGTTTCAAAATATACATAGCACAGACTAAAAGAGAGACAAACTTCGAGGTCGAACTTCATAACCCACTTTGGCAGCACTCCAATATGATCTAGATAAGCAGGTGGTGTCAAACTGAAGACTATTAGATAGTGACAGTAGCATCTTTGGATGACCAACAGGATCTGCATGTAGATAGCCTTCCTCAGTTGCGTGAATTGCTGGAACAGTACAGTTTCCAAGATTATCAAATTAATAAACATGGTAAAGTATGTGAGAATAACAGCACCATAATTATCTGCTTCTGAAAGAGAAAATTGTCTAAGAATTTCTCAGTACCGAGAGAACATTATAGCTCCCTTAAAGAAAAGTAGAGCCTTACAGTGTGAAGCTGTTATTTGCCAGCAATGTATAAAAAATATGCCCAGGGATTTAGCAGTCATTTTAAAAATCTAGCAGAGATTGTGAATACAACAACATAGCAGCGATTGTGAATCATTCATAATAATTTGTAATCCGCATGGTTGGCAAAAGAAAGCAAGGGTTCAAGGTTTCAAGTGGATGGTCAATTCAATATGATAGGGCATCAAATTGTTCCGCATAAAAAGTGCCTGACCGTGAGATGGTACCTTTATATTTACACTACCAACTTAGAGTCAAGTGCTGCTGCAACGTTTGCCTCTCCAGGGTCCTGCTTTGGAACAGATTGCTCAGCATTTTATATAATGCACAGAACCAGATTTTGATTGCATTAAACTTACCTCCATTCCCCATTTAATGTAGTCTGGCGACTCACAGGCCTTGTATTCATCAACTAGGCTCTCTATTATCTCTCGAGATTCATCAAATTCAGAGAGATCATTGTCCTGCAAGATGAGGTCAGAGATCAGCATGTCGCACAAAAGAATGAAGTCATCCACAAGGTTGTACACAGTTGAAAGTACTGTTCTCAAGAAAATTTACATATGCTTGTCGTTATCTAAGGAACCATATTGGCAATCATAGTCTTTGTAAGTAATAATGACACAGTATCTAAATTTCTTTGCAACTGCAAGAATAAAGTTTAGTTGCATCGGCATCAGAAAGGTTCCTGAACTTGACAACGCCAACTAAACAGGGAATAGAGTACTTTCCAAACAGACAGCTAAGTAAGCAGCTCAAAATATGCATGTAAGCTAAACAATTCAAAGCAATGAGCTAGAGATTAAAAACTTGTTGAAATATGTTCTTACCGCAAACATTGGGAACTTCCTGTAGTTGTCAAGAAAAGCCTGTTTTTTCCTTAGCTTCTCATATTGCCCCAGGCATTTGCTGAATAAGTGACGGATGCTCGTATGATTTGCTAACATCAGACCACTAACCTGTAGCACAGCGTTACTTAGTACAGCATTATCCATTTTCTTCAAAAAGAAATAAAAGACTGAAATCCCACCAGAAGGTGAGGGAGGGAGGGAAGGTAGGAGGAAGAGATCATTGTACCCTGTGGGTTGTTTGAACATATGGGGATTTTCTTGACAAAGCAACCTGTTGCAGTTGAAATGCTTACAAATCTTAATGCCAGACAACGAAACAAAAATGTCTTTTAGTTATGCGATAACCTGAATGGTTAAAAAAAAGTAACCTGAATGCTTGCAGGTGCCCAGTCTATAAAGTTAACAAGCTTCCTTTCGCGTATCCTTTGCAGGCTCTCATGAACCTAAATCCATGACAAGACAATAAGACAGAACAACAAATAATTTCATGGTACACAAGGAAAAAAAAAACATATTTCACTCCAACTAAAAGTTATTAACTAACAAATAACATGCCACCATGCTAGTATGTACGAAAATTCGTTTACAGATTTGTAGTGAAAGTTCATGCCATTTTGAGCCAATGTGGGGATATAGGAGGACAAAGGTGGATACAAATGTGCTTTGTTTGATGTAACGATGAAACAACACATCTTAAACTTTCATATGTTTCTAGCAACTTCTAGTAAAATGGGAAGAGCATGAACGGTATGAAACTACTAAGTTTTATCATGAATTCTTGGTTTAGAATTTCAGATGACCATTCCATGCATGTAACTCCTAAGTCACTACACTTCAGCATTTGGCAAATTTTATCTCATGATGCCGTCATTAGATTTGACCAAGACATATCCAAAGTTCCACACTTGAGAAGAAAATTCATTTGACAAAACTGTACCTGTGTAGGGTCCACCTCCCCTTGAATGATGTTCAGTATGGAGATGTATTTAGCTTGGCTAGCTTCTTTTGTCCGAGCATATGATGACACCATTATATTCTTTGTCTGCAATATTTCATAAATAAAGGATTCAAACTTCATGAACACTTAATAGTTAACCACCCTTCCTACAGTAATAGGTAATACCTGCAGAAGTCTTCTCATAACATCCAATACCGTCGTTTTGCGTATCATGTTAACCTGCCACATAGCACATCCAATATAACGGAATGGTTCAGCAATTCGCCCAAAACAAACACCAATTTAACTACTTTCCCTAATTCTTTTGATGAAGTGCCCCAAAATTGCACTCAATGGACAAGCACAGGTAACTACAGATTCCACAAAGGCTACAAAATGTGACATAAAGCATGCTACATGAACCAATGTAACAACTGAGGCGAGGATATCAAATTACCTGGCGCTCAACAGTCAATGGAGTATAACCTGTCATCAAAAAATGACACCTTGGAGTGGGGATCAGGGAGGCAAGAAGGCCAACCAGATCGTTGTTCATATATCCAGGATACCTTAAAGTAGTTGTGCTTGCAGACATAACCGTAGAGACCAAAGAGTTTGTTTGTGCAAAAGTAGGATTTGATAGATGAAGACGCTCAACGGCAATCCTATTAAGAGCCGTATTGTCAAGAACAACCACACAGTCAGCATTCAGTGTCAGCCGCTTCAGAGTTAAAAGTGAGTTGTAAGGTTGGACGACAACATCACTTGTTTCCATCTGATTTGGGAAAACACTATATGTCTGCACAAGCTTTTTACTGTATCGATCATTCAGTGTCTCCAACAGGTAAGAACCCATACCTGAATGAACATGGGCAACAGGACAATTAAACAAATGGTAGGAGAATAATTGTTTTAATGTTTCATAATAACAATGCAATATCCAATGTACAGTGAGTCAGATGGTAGACACCACGAAATACTCCAAGTACAATATAAAGTCATCAACAGAGAAGTGAGAGTAGAATAGAAAAATGAAAAGAAAAAAAATCAAAATATGAGAGCCAGATAGCCAACCTGAACCAGTTCCACCAGCAATAGAGTGACAAAGGACAAAACCCTCAAGGCTATCACTTCCATCTGCTTCTCTGTCAACCATGTCCATGATATCATCAACAACTTGTTCACCCTACGAGAATATGAAAAGGCATTTGAGCATTTATTTCTAAAACGAGAAAAGGAACAATTAGTCTAGTGACAAAACAATCAAGTCCACAAAGCCTGCAAGATTGGTTCATCCAGTGGAAACCTTAGGTGCAAACAGAGATACAAAGCGCAACTCTACCTGATGATATCCACTGGCCCAGTTGTTCCCGGCACCACCACCGTGCTCAGCAACAAATATGTTCTCATGGTTGTACAGGTTCCTGTACTCGCTGTTCTGAATTCCATTGATCACTCTCGGCTCCAGGTCAATAAGCAGAGATCTGGGTATGAAGTGCTGATCATCAGCCTGGTAAAAGAAGACGTCCTTCCTGTCACCCCCCTGCAGGTAACTTAAGCAATTAGAGCTGGCTCTTGTTTAATTTAGCCTTCCCAGATAACAGAAATGGCAAATACTGCATCCATCCAGTACAGCCGGAAACGTAAGTGTTACAGTGGATGCTTTTAAGGGCTGCACAATTAGGTTGGAGAAGCAATTTCCAGCATAATGAGGCACATGATACATGGGTGTTGTAAGTTCAAATGTTCATTCAATTTCTTGTATGCATTTCTCGTTAATTCCAGCTAAATCTAACATTATACAGCGGTAACAAAAATCACTCAAACACTAGTCCCTATTGACTAAAAAACGTGTTGATACTTGACGGAAAGCTAAATTCCGAGCCCATCCACCAATACCAATAGAAATCTCCAAAATTCTCACAAGGACTTGAGCATGACTTGTGAGAATTCTACTAGTACGCGCCCTGAACCAGAGGTCCGAAGACAAGCCACCTGGGCTCGCCACCATATCCACAAACAGCACAGATCAGAGCACCCGCGGCGCTGATCTGGAGCAACCCATAAACCGCCATCAATTGACTCACCGGGGCCAGCGCGTGAGGAGAGGAGCACTCGGACAGCCCACGCTCACGTAGACGGGGACCGGGGAGAGAGAGGGGAATGGGGGCGTCGGCGGGACGCACCTGAGTGGCGAAGTCCTCGAGGAGGCCGTCCTTGCCGATGCCATGCTCGAGGCAGAGCTGCTTCCAGAACTCCATCCCGATCTGGTTCCCGCATTGCCCCACCTGGATCGTGATGATCTCGCGCGGCATTTTTTCCCCCCTGCTCCGGCGGCGGCGGCGGGAGAGGGGGTAGGGTTAGGGGTGCTGGGAGGCTAGGGTCGGCCGGGGCCGGGGCCGGAGGGAGAGAGCCCGGCCGGTGGCGGCGCCGGCGGAGGCTAGGGTTTTGGGGTTTGCTTGGTTTGGACGCGAGCGCGCTCCAACTACGAGTGCGATTGGTGGCGGTGGGAGCGGGAGGTGACGACTGACGAGTGACGAGGCGGAGGGGAAGCGGAAGGGGCGGACCCGGCGGAGATTTTGGAGGAACGAAACGAAATGGGAGCAATTTTCGAATTTCCAGGGGGTTTATGGGAGCAGTAAAAGCGAATTCAGATTTTGCTTGGTAGAGCTCCGATTTTTTGGGCTTTTTAAAGCTATAAAAAACCGTTTGAGAAAATGTTTGGCAAGTACAGTTCTACTGGTAGTTTTATAATAATTCGCATTTGATTTGTGAGGAGGTACCGGGTGAAAATATTTCTTTTGTCTCTAGCTCTTCTATAAAAAAATAAAAAAACAGCTTCAGTTCCTTCAGACCTGCGAGAAACCATTTTTTAATATCGTCTTGCATGACTCCTTGCAAGGAGCCATGAGAAGCCGAAGACGAGACCACGTTTGTTATACGAGGCTTTTACCTGTGTACCCTTAAAAAAGATGGCACACTCCTGCGTACCCCTCAAAAGTTGGTCGTCACCTACATGCCCTCGCTCGAACTTTTCTTTTCCCTCACGCCATTCCGTCGGCATTTGCTCCTAACGGTGGGTAACGGCTCTGGAGAATGACTCAGCTGCCCTTGGGCTTGTATGGGCGTGGGAATTCCAGAAATCGAGGCTTTTTTCTAACTTGATGGTAAGAAATCCCAGGATCTAGAAATTCATTTCGTACAATTGAACCTTTTCAAACTGTTTCTTTTTGAGAACCAAAAAAACTTGTGCCAAAATAACAGATGCGAAGAAGAACAAAAGGCCTTGGACGCGCAATGGATCCTGAAGCACTATTTCTGCATCCCCCTGACCAAACCCTCCTACATTAGGCCAGCGCTAAAAAACCTACTTTCTTACGATTACGGGGTTTATTCGAAGATGAAATTTCATCCTGTAACCACAGTATTTCTCCCTTTTTTTCTACCCCAGGCTTTGCAACATTTAGAAATTTTCGTTTCCCCTGTGCCATTGTCAGGCCAGTACCATGTATTCAGAACGGAAGGATTATGCGTATTTAGTCCTACAAACTTCAGATGCCCGTTTCCAAAAAAAAAAAAAAACTTCAGATGCTATAAGGATCTTAAAGTTGGAGCTATGCTAAACAGACCTAAAAAAACCTTGGCTGTCCTTTTTGTTTAAAACAAACCGCTTAAAAGGTCATTAACAGGTATGGAGAAAATAACCAGGTATACTTTTCTATTTTTATTGTCCACTCTTAACAGTGTATTAATTATAGGACATGATACAGCAATAAGAAAAGGTCATTTCTTTTATTTTCTTTGCAGTAGCACAAAGCAGTATCCAGTTTATTACTCCAGTAAAGTACTTGAATAATGCAACGGGGTATATACACATTTTCTTTTATTTTCTTTGCTGCACAAAGCCATATCCAGTTTATCAGTAAAATACTTGAATAATGCAACTTGGTATATACACAAAGCCAGTCACACTTAGGTACTGAATGTGTAAAACATGAGAAAACTAAATGTGCAAACCACAAAAAATAAATAAATTAGATGTAAGTTTATTTCTGCAGCTACTCTTACAACAAGTTTACTGAAAACATTGTCAGAACATTTCTGCAGCTACTCTTACAATAAGTTTACTGAAAACAGCTATTCAAGACAATCACTCATCATTGGAGCAGAAAAAATGATCATTTGACATAAACCTGGGCTATTACATATTGCAGGCATACTAATAGCATATAGATCATGGGCTATCACATATTGCAGGCATGTAAGCTTCAGGGGGGTCCTAATATTTACTTTTATAGACTACCTGTCGCAGTGTTCTCAACTTACTAATTTTGCTGCCTGGTTGCACCTCATAGAAGGGAATCTGTTGTGCTCTAATGCCCTGCTGTGTTGCACGAATGTTTCCTACGATGTTTTGCTGGCAGCTGCTCAGCCTGAAAAAAAGAAGAATGCATCAATTTCTGGAGATAAAGCAACAATGGAGTCTAATTTCTACAGAACCTAATCAGTAATCTCTGAAACAAGTAGCTGAATTTGGTTGATGCCTACTGAAACCAAAGCAATGAGTCTGGTTTCTACATAACCTAATCTCTGAAAACAAGGCACCGAAAGCAAGAAAACTATTTTTTTGCGGCACCTTGTCCTTGACCATCCATGATCACTACTGCAGTTCCGACGCCTCCTGGTTTCTAGAAACAACAACACCCACCATGTACAAATGCTTGCGTTCGTCCCTCATCCTACCCACGTACATGTGTTATCATACAGGATTAAGGATCTGCAAGAACTGAAAACGATGCTGAAGCAAGAAAACAAATGATTAGGTACCTTGTGATTTTCGCCAAAGGGGTCTGCACCAGCGCCGGCCTGATCCGCCGCCGCCTCCCAGCCGGACCAGCGCTGCCGCGGCCTCGCTGTGATTGTGCGACGCGGCGAGCTCACTGTCATGGATGGCAAGCTCGCCGTCGTGAACGGCGACCGCCGCCGTGGCCTCGTCCAGATCCCGATCATGCGCCCCCAACACGATGTCGGATGGGCCGCTGCCACCGGGCGTCCGCGGCGCCGCAGACTCCCTCTCGCCGGCGAGCAGGCATGCGAGGGCATCCCGGCTGCCGTCGCCTCTGCGCTGACTCCCCGACACGCGCGTGCGCGCGGGCTCACCTGCTGCTGCCGCTGCTTGTGGAATGGGAGAAGGGGGAGGAAAGGGGAAGGAGGGCAAGGAGGATATTTTTCTAGCCCGGTCCCACATGTTAGAACCGTCAAACGGTCAAAACCTAATAGAATGCCGACGGAATGGCGTGAGGGAAAAGAAAAGTTTAAGCAAGGACATGTAGGTGACGACCAACTTTTGAGGGGTACGCAGGAGTGTGGCATCTTTTTTAAAGGTACACAGGTAAAAGCCTGTTGTTATATCTCCAGTTACGAGCTTCCACTGCCCCTTTTCATATGATTCAAGGGTATTTTGCATTTTGTCAAAGCTTCAGCAATGTTCCATCGTTTGTCTCAGCACAAAATTCTTTAGACGATCCAAAAAAATTATATATATGGTATATAAACTAAGCACTGGTATCATGTGGACCAAGCCCTCGCTCGGTTAGTTGAAGGGTCCATCCAAAACTATGCTCATTTGGACTCTAGCCGGGGAATCTTCGTGGTTCTTCAATAGAGATCTTGCCATTGTTGTAAAACATCAGTAACAATGAATGCCTCTCTTATAAAAAAAACAATGAATGCC
Source organism: Miscanthus floridulus (assembly GCF_019320115.1). Taxonomy (NCBI): domain Eukaryota; kingdom Viridiplantae; phylum Streptophyta; class Magnoliopsida; order Poales; family Poaceae; genus Miscanthus; species Miscanthus floridulus. The sequence goes on from NC_089596.1 coordinate 23,087,204, forward strand.
TCTGTGTCAAAGATGCTCCGAGCTCTTGTTGGAATTTTTATAAAAATATACTATTTTTTTATAAAAATAGTCGGTATGTTCGTTTGCTCGTATACGATCGTAGATTATAAGCTGAAATAATATTTTTCTCTCACACCAAATCAGCCAACAATAAATAATCCACGATCGTTTACAACGAAACGAACATGCTGAGTATCAATATTTATATATTCAAATAGATATATACTACAAATATTTATTTTATATGGTGAATCTAACTGTATATATTTAGTTTAATATGGGATGCGCTATTTTTCATGTGCCTAAAAAATAGCATCTGTTCAGGGCAACGACTGTGAACCATCAGATGAAGATCTAATGGATCTAAATTTACACAAAGAAAAAAAAATAATTTTTTCTGTAGTAAGACAATTACAACATTATGATCTAAATTGACACAAAGACAATCAACAATCAACGATTCTTTTTATAGTAAGACAATTACAAAATTATTATCTGAATTTACAAAAACATGTACAAATCTTGAAGCAAGATCAATTGTGTACAAGCTATTCGGCTGATGGCTTTTGTGGATGATAAGCCGACTGCGGCTGTTTTGTTGTGAGAGAAAAACACTTTATCATAACCGATAAGCCATGCTGATAGGTTCAAGCGAACACGGCTTAGACGTTGTCGCCTGAACAAAAGACTCTTTAAGACACTTGCTTTTTAGGAGGAGTGGTTTAATAAATATTAATATATTTTATAGAAATTAATCAAACTTAAAATATTTTAGATAGATTTTGCATCTTTTCTAAACGGAGGGAATATCGTTAAAGATGTAACGCCACTGTGCAGTTACGATTGGATCTAGACATTTCGAATCTCATTCTATATTTACCACATCACGTTCTTGTTACTGGATTATGCCTTGATTGTTTGGTTCATTGCTTCGGTTTGTGTGACTTTGATGTGGATACGATTTCTATTGATGGGGCCCATACGTCATTGACTGATCCCTTTGCGAAGTTTTACCGTGGCTGAAGGCTTGCAGCAAACAAGTATTTGCAAATGCAAAAGGCACAAAAATGCCGTGCCCGTGGAGTATCGACGAAGAACTGAAGAAGAAATGGATGCTTGATAAAATTAGGCAGCTTTATATTCTAAAACGATAATGCTCTCCTCAGGAACGCGAATTCCCCACCCTCGGTTGCGTCATCCGCGCCCCTTCCGCTATACATGGCCAATTGGGCCGCACGGCATGGGCATGACACTAGCACGATTTGGCACGGCATGGCATGGCACGGCACAACCAGGCACGGCCGCGCCGCCGTGCCGTGCCGCACCGTGCCACCGTGCTCAGGTCGTATGAAAGTGCAATCAAGCCCTAATTGTGGGTTTTGGTGATAATGACTACGTAATTAGAGAACTAATAAGATTTATTGATATGACAAGCAGGGAATTTATATTCGAGGACGCTACACGAAACGGAGGAACCCTCAATTATAAATCTTGATGGCTTCAAACTCAAAGGAGGTTTAAATTCTTTTATATTTTGAATTTAAGTATAGAAAAAGCCGTACTATAAAGGGGGACACAATGCTTAAGCTAACATGTGCTATTAAGTGTTCAAACATACACATGCATCCTCAGATTCACAGCCAAGACAGCCTAAACTTCATTTTTATCCTTGCTGTCTTGACTGGTGCGGCACTGCCGTACTTGAAGAGAGGCACTGCCACAGTGCGGCACTGCCATGACTTAAGTGACCGTTGGGGCTGAGGGGGTATTTATATCCATCCTCTTTCTCCCCAACGGCTATCTTATTCCTTTTGCTCATTCCAGCTCATCCAAAAACAGAAAAGGAGCTCTCTCTCTCCATCCATTAGTGACCTTGAGCCCTCAAGTAAATTCATTGATTTCTCCATCAATCCTTGAGAGAAAAGGGTTCAAAACTCGATTACAGAGCAGCTCCATTGATTTCTCAACTCAAAAGAGCACTTGGTTCATGTTTTGGCCGGCGGTTGTGTTTGTTACTCTTGGAGCTTGGCTCCTAGCCGACTAGAGCGTCGCCTGTGGAGCTTGCCAACTTGTGTGGTAGCTCCGAAAGGTTTGTAACCATCTCTTGAAGCTAATAAACACACCCCTCATCTCAAGAGTTAAGTCTCTTGATTTGAGAACGAGGAAGGGTTGGAAAGCACTAAGCCTTAGTGGCTAACCTCAATAATATGGACGTAGGCAAGCCTTGGTGGCGAGCCGAATCACGGGATAAATCATTGTGTCTCTTGTGCTTGATTTACATTACTTGCATGTCATATTGTTGTTGATGTAATTTCTAGGGTTTCTAGTCGATCTACTTGTGTGTGGTGTTTCTATTACTTCTAGCTCTCGATCTGTGACTACCATACCTGCAGTAAGCTGAGAAATTTCTCCGATCTAAGTTTCCGTTCACTGATTTTGAACTGTGACTCGAAGTTGTCTGCAGGTGCAGCAGTGTCGTTGTTCTGGCTCGGTAGTGCCACAGTCCAGCAGTGCCGCCCGTCAGCGCGGCAGTGCCGCAGGGTGAAATTAATAAAAGTTTGAGTGTTTCTTTTGACAGGCCCATTCACCCCCTCTAGGCCAACCAGAGATCCTACAAGTGGTATCAGAGCAGGTTACCTCATATACGCTTCACCATGTGAGGTATGGAGCCAGGTGGAGGAGTTAGTGGCGTGAAGTCGGTGGATGTCAACACGGACAACAGCGAGCTGAGCACGTCGACAGCAAGCAACACCACACTACCACATCTTGAGGCTACCTATAACACCTCGGGTGTTAGCCTTGCATAACTTGACTTGCATAACATGAGCATGATCATCAAGCATTCATAAACAAGCATTTACCATTAAAACATTGGATTGAAACATCTGCAACGTTTGCTTATTATCGCATGTTTCTTAAACATATGCAACTTTTCTCGTTATTTCATGTCTCCATGTATCTATGCATTGATCATGAGTGGACACATGTGCTTGGTGGATGTGAGTCACACAAACATATAGCAACACCTAGGTTAGCAAATAGGACTTTGTCATGGTCACATTTCATGAACCAACACTTAAGCTTCATGTGATTACACTAACTAGCCCTATGAGTGACTACTACATGAAATGATTGAATGACCTTGCATATTGCTTAAACATGGTTAGAGTATCTTTATGAACAACTTTGATATTCATGGTTAGGGGTAAATAAGTCTTTAGGCCATGATTTGAAGTGTTTCATCATTTAAAAGTGACATGTTTGACCAAATTTGAACTAGGTGTTAGAGACCTTGCATGGAGGAGATCACTAAAGCAAAGTTGTAGTATTTGACATAAGGAACAACTTTTATTTTTAGGTCATTGACTGATTTAGCTTCTAACATGCTTGAATTGGTCTCACAAAAGTCAGCAAAAATCAACATTTCAACACTTAAGAAATTTTCTAAGTCTTTGTTCGACTGACAGCCTGACAAACCCATCTTGGTGATGACATTACTTGTTATTGGTTGTGAATTAGAGCATACTCCCTTAACCAAAGTCGAAGCTGGTACTTAGGGCTACAATTTTCGTTTAAGAGTCATTCACTGAATCACCTTGTATCGACGGCTATTTCAACTCGAAGTCACGTCGTCAGGCTCGGTTTGCGCCATTGACGAACTGAACGGGAGCTTCAGTGGCCGATCGCCATCAGGCGCTGGCCGCCGCGTGGCACGGAAATTGGCCGCGCATCGCCGGCGTTCTGCCCAGCGCGGCAGTGACGAGCCAGAGCGCGGCTTTAACACCGCCAGCACCCGCCCGATCCATCCCGCACCTCATTTCCAATTTCTGCTCCTCCTTCCTCGCCGCAGCGACAGCCGAGCTCGGTCCGCACCTCCACCGTCGCCATAGCCAACGCCAGCTCGCCATCATCGCTTCTCCACCACTGCAACGCCTCCACCAGAGCCCCCGCGACTCACCACCTCCACCCGCGCTCGCTGACCGTGCTTGGTAAGCCACAGCAACACGCACGAGCTCGTCGGAGCTCCGCCGCTAGCCATGTTGCCACCGTTCACCCTAGGCCACGATAGGGCGCTAGCTAGGTCCGCGCGTAGCTCTGTGATGCTTGGCGTAGCATTTGTTTGAGCCACCGTAGCTTCCACCGACGTCTCGCCGTCGTCTAGTGCCACCGCTCCGCCATGAGCACCGCCGCCGTTGCTAGCATCGACGAGCAGTCCCACCAAGTAGATCGTTGTGTGCGCAAAGTCGAGTAGAACAGCTGGTGATGATGTCACCGCCGGTAGGTTCGCCGTCGGCGAGTTCTGGCCGCGCCAGTAGAGTAGCGCCGCCGGCCCTGTTTTTGTCTCGATGACATGTGGGGTCCCCTGACCAGCGGGTCCCACCGGTCAGCGACTCCGTATTTGGAAGCTAGCTCATTTGATTCCAGTTTTTGATTTGTTTTGTGATTTTTATATCTTCAGTTTGGTAGCTTCAAAAATTGGGAAATAAATTTGGTTAGGTTCCTTAGGAAGGGTAGTATTTAGGAAAAATATGTTCTTGACATTTACAGTAGAAATTTTGGGAGATTTAAATAGAGATTTGAAATGTGTTTTTGAATGCATGCAAATTTGTTTATTTTATATCTAGAGTTCCTGTGCTCCAAAAATTATGAAATGTTTGTGGTAAGCTAGTCTTAGCATATATGAGCTCTGGTAAAAAATTTGAGGATCAGTGCATGTGTAGATCTATAGTTATAGATTTTTCTTTGATAAATAGTGAATCCTTGTATGAATTTCTATAAATTATTTGTGAATCCTTTATTCCTGAAATTTGTTGGGGGTAATCCTAGTACCATAAGGATGCTAAGAAAAATAGGAAATCTATTGCTTGACACTTTTCACTAGGGTTTTCTATTTTTGTTATTGTAAGCCTTTCTGTCTTGTCATTTTTGTATAGATTGTTTTATTGAATAAAATGGCATGAAACTTTTACAGTAGTCCTTTGATAACATTAGTAAGGCACTGTAAATTTTTGAGAATTTATGAAGTACATCTGGTATATGTTTATTATTTAACCTAGATATCTAAATAAAATAATAAAGGCATTTAAATAAATAGTTTGGGCTTCACCATTATATTGTCTTGAATGTATTTGGTATGCTTAAACTGTTGTTAGACTTCATGTTATCAAACTTTGAGGGATTACATGAAGTAGAAGTATTATTGAGTAAAATGCAAATGTAAAATGATTCTGGACAGATTATGTTGTTTGATAAGTTACATGATAGGGATGATGTTTGCTGTAAAAATGGTTAATAACAAAGTTGTAGATAATTTAATAAGCTTTCCAGAAAGTCCAGGATCACTGCATTTGGATTAGTAGAACTCCAGTTATGAGTAAAACAAATTGCCGCTGTTTTGTGGTATAGTCGATGCATTGTGGAAGTAGTTAATTAAATAATCGAGAAGAGACATGCACCTACTCAATAAACATGATGCACTTGTTAACATATATGCATTCGTAATACTTATGCCATATTCATGCATCTAGGATCGGAGGAAAAAATAACATTGCTGGACTTCGAAGAAGCAGAGGAAGGGAACCAGCAGGAGAATCCGCAAGCCACAGCTCCCGAAGGCGTGGAGCAGAATCCAGAAGAGCTTCCGGAGTGTCCTGACCACCGCCCTACTTCCTTTCTGCGAGGCAAGCCCCGGAGCATTCTAAGTCTCCTAGTATTTTACAAATGATTACTTAAGTACTTATGATTGATGCATTAGGTTATAAGAGTTGAATGGAACCAATTGATGCATACAAATTCCTTGTCCAAATATTACACCTTTAACCGGTATAGGTCCAGGATCGAATATATGCTTAGCCATGCTTAGACCGGTAGAAGTCGGGTGATGTCTGGTCACCTGCGAGATATAGGTGGACACCGGAGCACGGTTGGCTATATCTGCTATCGTGGAACAGAACCATGGGGTAAAAGTAAATCAAGACCGGGCGGGATATCGATAGAGAAGCAACAAGGCATGGAGGTCTTGGGTGTGGATCTATCCCTGTCTGTGTCGATCAAGGACCGTACCATTGTTGGAACTTCTGACAAGATTGAACGCATGCCTCTCACTTAGCTGGTCGGATAACTCGTTCCAACCGCGAAGCCGAGTAATTCAACTCAGGCCGGGACTCGTTCTGTTGTGCGCTCCTTCCGGGGAACGATTAGACTGAGCCCAAGGGCAGGCTTGGCCTGAACATCCTGGCATCTGGTGTTCTAGATTGTGCGGCACGGTACGGACCCACGAAATGTGTACCTGAGTTGTACCAAAGGTGACCTAAGGCTATCGTGGCTGGTAGACCTGGATTTGTGTTAGGAATAAATTCCCAACTGGTTGAAATCGATTCAAATCGCCGTCTCTCCCAGATAGTGAGAAACTTGACTAGCTCCAACATCGTAGTAACTGTGTTATGGAACATGATGATTCGGAGGAATATGGAATTACAATACCGGCTATGGTTACTATTGTATGCTTTTAAATGATATACCACATGCTTGGCACAGGATAATTGCTAATCTAGAAATGGATAGTTATAATTAACTTGATAAAGGAATCATAATTGTACGATGAGTTAATTGCTTTTATGCAAAATGTTGTCGAGTTACGTCCACTTATACAGCCTTGCATAATCCTTGGAGTCATTTTATTTCTGGTTCATGATGGGTAAGTCTAGCTGAGTACCTTCTCGTACTCAGGGTTTTATTTCCCATTGTTGCAGATGGCACTGTGTATCATAGTTATTGCAAGAGTTGCTTCTATCCCACCGTGGATGAGGAGTAAGCCTTGGGCAGGCTTCTTTATTAATCCCTATCTTTGCTTTTGTGGACCGTGATCCTACTTGGCACTGTATCAAACTATGTTGGAAACTTTTTTTTCAAACTTATTTGCTTCCGCTTTATCTATCAAACTCAGTTTGTAATAACTTTTATTCGTACTCTGATGATGAAATGTATCTGTGAACTTTATGCAATATGTGGCATGTATGTTGAATCATGTACAATCTTGGTTGTTGTAAATCATTTATCGGGACCCGTCATGGTACTCGACGGACTACCGGGTTTATATGGGTTCAAGTATGACAGTGCGACCGCTTGCGGGCTGCCATTGTACTTGTACTCTTATAAATTGGTCGGTTCTACGACACTACCGATGCTGAAAGACATCTTGAAGCAACACCACACTACCACATCTTGACAGCAAGCAACACCACACTACTACATCTTGTGGCGTGAAGTCGGATAATGAAAGAAGAAGAAGGAAGGAGGCAAGAAAGCTAAAAAGAGAAGCAAGAGAGAAGAAGCAAAGAAAATAAGAAAGAAGGCTCAAGAGAGAAGCAAGAAGAAAAAGAAGAGAAGCTAGGAAGAAGAAGAGAAGGCAACAAGTGCGTCATCAAGCATATCAAGTAGTTCTAAAGAGGGAGATGATGATGAGTCATACCAAGTGTCGAAGGGGAACAAGAAAGAAAAAGAAAGGAAAGGGCAAGGCCAACAACAACAAATATGCTGCCATATCCTTTAACTACTCTTCTATTCCTATAACTAACCATGATCGGAGGACTTTCATCAATGTGTCCATGGGCAAGTTACCTCATTTCAATGGGACTAACTTTGGCAAGTGGAAACACTTGATGAGATCCTATCTTATAGGTCTTCACCCTGGCATTTGGGAGATTGTTTGCAATGGATTTGAGTCTCCGGTTGATCACAAGAACCCAACACTAGAAGAGATGAGAATCATTCACCTTAATGGTCAAGCCATAAGTGTGTTGCTTAGTGCCTTAGATGGTGATGAGTATAATAGAGTGATTGAAGTTGATGTTGCCAAGCAAATATGGGACACTTTGCACCTAGCACATGAAGGGGTTGACAAAGTGAGAAAGGCAAGGATTGATTTGTTGATGTCAAAGCTCAACCAGTTTGTAATCTTGGATAGAGGGGCCACAAGAGATGTTTGATAGGTTGATGACAATGGTGGGCAAGATTAGAGGCTATAATTGTGATGAGCTAGATGACCACAAAGTTGTCAAGATTATGTTGGAAGCTTATTCACCTAGAAATGAAACCATAGTCACTCTAATTAGAGACAAGAAGAAGTTCAAATACTTCACACCAAATGATGTACTTGGGAGGATCTTGACCTTTGACATGCAAAGAGAAAAAGCAAATGAAAGGAAGAAACTTGGACAACAAATACAAGAAAGAGGACAAGGCCGACCGGAGGAAGAGCAAGAAGAACATGGGAGAGGATCACATTGGGCATGAATAGGACTCAACTAAAGAGAGCACAAGTGAAGAGGATGAGAAGATTGCAACCGTTGCCATTCACAAGTCATCCCCTACACCAATGCTCTTCAATAACATGTCCAATGATGACTACTACTCCCCTCACATTTATCTTATGGTAAAGCGTGAGAAGGTAAAATCCAAATCAAAGGCTAAATCTCCTCCACCTCCTAGTGATATCTCTAGTAGTGATATTAGTGATAGCTCTAGTGATGATGAATCTAGTGATGAAGAAATAAACATGATAACTAAAAATTTGGATGGAAAGACCAAATTATTCATCACTAAGCTAATGGAGGATCTAGAGAGTATCCAAGTCGAGCTAGAATCTAGAGAAGAGACTCTTATCCAACAAGAGGATCTCTACATTGCTACCAAAGAAGCTCTTGCATTAGAGAGAAGTGAGGTGGAATCCTTGCGCAAGGCCTTGGCCAAAGAGCAAGAGGACCATGCCATCACAAAGAAAGCAAATAAAGCTCTCAAGAAAAAGTATTGTGACTTGGATAAAAAGCACAAAGAACTTGAGATGCAATATGGCATTCTTTGGGATAGCAACTCACATCTCTCTAAGGTAAAGGAAACCTCATGTCACACCCAATTTTAAGGATAAAATTGAATGCACTAACTCGTGTGTGCCCAGGGATCAATCACACACATAAGCTGACAAATTACAGAAAGTATCATCACGGTGTCTCATACATCAGAATTATAATATAACTTAGTCTCATACATCACAGCGGAAAATAAAAAGATAACTCTTTCGTGGGCTTCACACAGGGAAGGTCAACTGGTTGACCACAAGCCTAAAAATCCTCTGGGAATTCCTTATACCCGTTGTCATCTGTTACCCATTCGGGATTTTTATCCAAATAAAGAAAATAAACAAGTGTAAGTACATCCCGTACTTAACAAGTTAACATGGGGTTATGAAGCTTAAAAAGGATTGACTCTGGTTTACTGCAGTTAGCATTTTTAGTACGATAAGCTTTTATTATCAGATATTATCAAGTTATGCTTAAGCTCCCATTTAATCCCCATAAGAACATATATCAGTGTAAAGTGTATCGTATAGCATCATAGAACATCTTAAATGAACATCATCAAGTATCAAGTTATTCTATGAGTTTTTCGGGCCGCTCATGACCGTGAGCATGGCTGTTATAACAGTTTGTTACCCTCTGCAGAGGTGGTGCACATTCACCGCGAGTCGTGATCCCCATATGCCCGGGTTAATTACTCTCATGTCACTACCAAGGTGAGCAGGCAGGGTACACTATGAAGCCATTTCATAGGTTTTGCTAACAAGTTAGGGCCGCTAGGTTTCCTTGGTAGGCAGATGTAGGAACCCCCTTTCCTATGGCACATATCCATCGCGGCTATACTCATAGGAACAGAGGCAACCCTATACCCAATGTGGCAAGCCCTATTTGCGCCAAAAAGGTAACCTCTAACTAGCTAGAAAAGATCCTATTACTGGGCTAAAGTCAGAGCCATATGACTCTCCCGATTGCACTGTCAGTCCCAGCTTTTGCCGACAGATAAGTCCTTATGGAGAGCTAGGAGCAACATGAACAAAGGTCATTTGCACCTTCGCCCTATGGAACAGTTGTTATAAATCATGTTAAACTCTTTGTTCCATAGAATCATTCATCATCATGTATATCAAGTTCAGTTAGAGCACTAGCAATCTACCCATATGCATTTAACCCATAGGAGACAAGGAACCGGATAAACAATCACTAGGTTGTCCTTACGGGTATCAAAAATAGACACATGCAAATGAGTAATTGATTAAAGTGAAATAGGACATCAAGGAAGGCCCATGCTATACTTGCCTTGGTTCACAGACTCGTGCTGGTCCTGCTGGTCGTCGAAGAGTTCTTGGTCTCCAACGTTTTCCTCACCATCTGAACACGACCAACACAGCAACATACAACATTCCAAAAGCATTCATGCAAAGCAAACATTCCTATCATTAGAACAGTACACCAACAGTATTGAAATCAAGATAAAATGTTTGTAAACATAATCTACATCTCGCTACGATCACGTCAACGCGAAGTTCACGAAAAACGGAGCTAAACTACGAAAGTTATGATTTAAACGGGTTTTCCTATAGCCATATATTTAATTAAATCTAACCAGGAAATTAAAATGTTCCAAACTTGACTAATAGTGGTTCTAGCATGTAGTTTATGGAATTACGAAGCTAACGCGATTTGAATGGATCAATTCGGAGCTAAAACGACAATTTTATAAGCGAAACAGTTCAAATGGCATTTCTGTAAATACTGAAAACGTATTTTTGACTTAAACCGTGAAGTTTACGCTTTCCGAACGAGATTGCGCATTCGGGGAACTACGCCTTGGACTGCGGGTTAAGACTTAGAAAAGTCTAGGGTCTCTTTTGCAAAACAGCCACGCGAAAGGGTATCGGCTGATCACGGCCGTCGGATCATGGATGGAGGGCTCAGATTAGACCCGGGGAAGGGAGAGAGAAGAATTCCGGCCAGCCACAGTGACGCCGGTGGTGAGGCGCCATTGCCGGCGGTGTGGAGGTCTCGGTCGCGCGCGGTTAGGGGCTAGGGTTCACCAAATGCGAAACCGAGAGCACCGGGGGATGCGGGGAAGGAAGGGGGTCTCGGCCATGCCGATACGGCGGCCGGGGACAGTGGGTAGCGCGGTGGCCGCCATGGCCGGCGACCACGGCTTGCGGAGCTCGCGGCCAGGGCTCAAGAAGCCAAGACAAGAGAAAGTAGAGGTACTGGGAGATAGAGGGAGGCCAGGGGGTTCTCACCGCGGGGAGGAAGGAGGACAAGGAAGCTCGGTGGCGGCGGTCCGTGCGAAGGAGAAGACGGTGGATCCCGACGACCTTCGGCTGTGGCGTTGCGGGCTTCCTCGGTGCTTGGCGAGCGCGAAGACAAGAGCGAGGAGCAGCAGGGTGCGCGGGGCAAGGCTCGGCTGCTATTTGTAGCGGCCGGGGCGCGAGGGGGGCGCTCCCACGACACCAATCGTGGGCGGCAGTTGCGGCCAGGCCGGGCGCGGGTGGTTCCGAGGCGCGCGGGGATGAAGACGGCGCCGACAAGCGGGGCCCGGGCATCAGCGGCAGGGCACGGGGGAGCGTGGGCGATGGTTGCCTGGCGCGGTGATGGGCTGGCGCGGCTTGCTAGGCCGAGCGGCCGAGGCGCGCGGCTGGGCTGGCGGTTGGTGCGGTGCTGGGCCGAGCAGGGCGGGGAGGCGAGCTGGGCTGGGGCTAGTGCCGGGCTGCGGTACTGGGCCGCGGGGAAAAGAGAGGGGGCCAGCGGGCCGAATTCAAGAAAGGGGGAGAAAAGGGAAAAAGATTCTTTTCTTTTCTACTATTTTCCAAATCCCTTTTTAAAATTCAAATTTCAATTCTTTTTGAAATATTTAATAAATTCCAAACATTCACAAAATGATATGCAGCAGCATGTATGCATCAAAAAGTTTCTAACCTTATTTTTAAATTTTAATTCCACAAAATTTATTATTTCCCTATCTTTTAATGCACACCCATTTGCATAAATAAATCATATTTACTAATTTTAAAAGAATGCAAATTTTAGGATGTTACACCTCAACTTCCTCCACTAGTCAAGGTTGTGGAAAATGTTTTAATCTTGATTTGAATGCCTATTCCACTAACCTTGCAACACATGAAGGCTATGAGAAAGAAGATTGCTAGGCTCAATGAAATCATTGGAAAAGGGTGGATGAGTGTGACCCAATTCAATGACAAGAAGAAGAATCAAAAGGGCCACAATTTAAGCAAGGAAGGCGTCCCTCAATCAAGTATGGGCTCGGCCACACAAAAGGAGCTAAGACAAATGGAAGAAGGATAGTGAATGGCTATGAGTGTGTGCAATTTGAGAGGAAAGACAAAATTGGTATAGATCAGCCTGCACAGACCACGACAGTGCAGCATCCTAGAGCGGCAGTACCACGCCCCGCAAAAATGTGAAGGCTACCAATTCTGCTCCTGGTCAAACTAAGCCCAAGATGAAGGTGTATCGGCAGAAACAAGTTTTCTAGAAGCCTAAGGAATCATTGTGGGCCACCTAGAACAAGTATGCCTATCAACCAAAGACTTATACACCTCGACAAAGCTTGACATCATGCTTTATTTTGAAGAACAACAGCAGTGGGAAAGTGGTTGCAAAATATATTGGAAAGGAAACCAACATATATAGGAATATTTCTATTTGGGTTTCTAAGATCCTTGTGACTAACATGCAAGGTCCCAAGTCAAATTGGGGAGCTGAATCTAGCAACTAAACTTGTTTTGTAGGCATACTCCTCCGGTGGATCAAGTTGGGTGCTTGATAGTGGATGTACAAATCATATGACCGGAGAAAGGAGTATGTTCTCATCATATTCACCGATGACGCACTCAAATGAAAATATTGTCTTTAGAGACAATTCAAAGGAGGATGTGATTGGTCTCAATAAAGTTACTATAACTCTTGAGCATTCAATTATAAATGTATTACATGTTGATTCGTTGAGTTACAATTTGTTGTCTGTTTCTCAATTATGTGAGATGAGCTACAATTGTCTCTTTACGGATAAGGGCGTGGAAGTCTTTAGAAGGGAGGATTCCTCTATTGTCTTTACGGGTCAATTAAAGAACAAGCTTTACTTAGTTGATTTCAATAAAAGTAAAGCTAAGCTTGAGACTTGTTTAGTGGCAAAATCTAGCATGGGTTAGCTTTGGCATCGCTGACTAGCCCATGTTGGGATGAGGAACTTGGCCAAACTTCTAAAAGATGAACACATCCTTGGACTAACAAATGTTCACTTTGAGAAAGATAGGATTTGTAGCGCTTGTCAAGCCGGAAAGCAAGTTGGCGTACCTCACCCACCAAAGAACATTATGACCACCAAGCAACCATTGAAGATAATACATATGGATCTCTTTGGACCAGTCGCCTACCTAAGTATCGAGGGTAACAAATATGGTCTTATTATTGTTGATGACTATTCCCGTTTTACTTGGGTATTTTTCTTGCATGACAAGTGCCAAGTTCAAGAGAAGGTGAAGATATTTGTTAGAAGAGCTCAAAAGGAGTTCGATCTTCCCATCAAGAAAGTGAGAAGTGATAATGGGACCGAATTCAAGAATACTCTAGTTGAGGAGTTTCTTAATGAAGAGGGCATCAAGTATGAGTTTTCAACTCCATACACCCGCTCAACAAAATAGTGTAGTAGAGAGCAAGAACTGTACACTCATTGACATGGCAAGGACAATGCTAGATGAATACAAGACGCCAGACATCTTTTGGTGTAATGCCATCAACACCGTTTGCCATGCCATCAACCACCTCTACCTACACAAGAAGTTGAAGAAAACTTCATATGAGCTTCTAACCGGTAACAAGTCTAAGGTGTCTTACTTTAGAGTGTTTAGGTGCAAGTGTTTCATACTTAACAAGAAACCCAAAACCACTAAGTTTGCACCTAAAGTTGATGAAGGTTTTCTTCTTGGTTATGGATCAAATGAACATGCCTACCATGTCTTGAACAAAACCTTCGGGAGAGTTGAGATTGCAGTAGACATGACATTTGATGAATCTAATGGCTCTCAAGTGGAGCAAGTTGATTCAAGTGTTGTAGGAAAGGAGGATCCACCATGTGAATCAATCAAGCAATTTGGCTATTGATGATATTAGACCACAAGAAGATGAAGTCACTGAAGTGCTGGTTCCTCAAGTTGCTGCTGCACCTATTTCCGCTGACATACCTAATGCTACACTGCAGCAAACACCTGCTACAACTCCTGCACACGGTAGTGCTGCACCTACACAGTCAGCAGCAACTGATTCAACTCTAGCTCGTGGACAAAACCTACAACCCATATTTGAGCAAGATGACGATGAAGATCCAGAAGATGAACAAGAGGCCATTGAGCATCCAAGGCTAAAGCAAACAATACAACGAGATCATCCCATTGATAACATTCTTGGAAGTCTTTGAAAGGGGGTAACAACTCATTCACATTTAGCAAACTTTGGTCAATATTACTTGTTTATTTCCTCTTTGGAGCCTCTTAAGGTAGAACAAGCACTTGGAGACCCAGATTGGGTGATGGCCATGCAAGAAGAGCTCAATAACTTCAAAAGAAACCAAGTGTGGACTTTGGTGGAACGACCCAATACCAATATCAGTGGCACCAAGTGGGTCTTCCGCAACAAGCAAGATGAGAATGGAGTGGTGACAAGGAACAAGGAAAGGTTGGTTGCTCAAGGTTTCACTCAAGTAGAGGGCTTGGACTTTGAAGAAACATATGCGCCGGTGGTAAGACTTGAAGCAATTCAAATGCTTCTAGCCTATGTCGCTCATCACAACTTCAAGCTATATCAAATAGATGTGAAGAGTGCATTTCTCAATGGCCCTATTTAAGAACTTGTCTATGTTGAGCAACCACCGAGCTTTAAAGATCACAAGTTTCCCAACCATGTCTACAAACTCCAAAAGATGCTCTATGAGCTTAAGTAAGCACCAAGAGCATGGTATGAATGCCTTAAGGAATTCTTGCTTAAACAAGGCTTTGAAATAGGCAAAGCCTATCCTACCCTTTTCACTCACAAAGTTGGCAAAGATATATTTGTGTGCCAAATATATGTCGATGACATAATATTTGGTAGTACTAATCATTCTTTTTGTGAGAAATTTAGTAGGATCATGACCAAGAGATTTGAGATATCCATGATGGGTGAATTGAAGTTCTTCCTTGGATTTCAAATCAAGCAAGTGAAGGATGGAACTTTTATTAGCCAAATGAAGTACACCCATGATATGCTCAAGATGTTTGACATGGTGAATGTCAAGCCTATCAAAACTCCCATGCCAACCAATGGACATCTAGATCTCAATGATGAAGGGAAAGCCATGGATACTAAGGTATATCGCTCCATGGTTGACTCTCTACTTTATTTATGCGCATCGCGGCCCGATATTATGCTTAGTTTGTGCATGTGTGCTAGATTTCAAGCTAACATGAAAGAGTGTCACTTAGTGGCCGTTAAGAGAATCTTGAGATATTTAGTACACACTCCTAACCTTGGCTTGTGGTATTCTAAGGGCTCTAAGTTTGATCTACTTGGGTATTCGGATTTCAATTACGCCGGTTGCAAAGTAGATCAAAAAAACACTTCGGGGACATGTCAATTCGTTGGACGGTCCCTAGTGTCTTGGAGTTCTAAAAAGCAAAATTATGTAGCCCTTTCCACCATCGAGGCCGAGTACGTTGCAGCCGATGCATGTTGTGCTCAACTACTTTGGATGAGGCAAACCCTTCAAGATTTCGGATGTCACTTCACTATAATCCCACTCTTATGTGATAACAAAAGTGCCATAAAGTTAGCCAACAATCCCGTAAGCCACTCAAGAACTAAGCACATAGACATCTAACATCATTTCTTGAGAGACCACAAAGCCAAAGGAGATATCGAAATTCGCCATGTGAGCACCGAAAAGCAACTAGCCGATATCTTCACTAAGCCTCTTGATGAGTCAAGGTTTTGTGCTTTGCGTAGTGAGCTAAATATACTTGATTCTCGTAATGTGGTTTGAACTATAGCACACCTTGATTGATGAACTAGCATGGATAGAAGAAACGAATTGCAAAAGTTTAAATATTATGCTTAAAAATGTTTATCATAAGAAATAAGTGCATTATGATCATTGTTTGTATTGATTATTTGTTGTTGATCATAGTATGCTTGAGATATATGTCCATATCCTATATATATAGAGGTATTTAGTTAGTAGCAAAATTTGTTGTACTTGGGAGTGCTGTTGTACCGTGCCTACCCTGCTGCAGTGCCGCACTGCGGTAGTGCCGCGTGTGGTGAGCGGCCGCACTTTGAATTCCAATTGGAATTCAGCCCAAAAACAGGAGTTACTATGGGGGGCCATCTTACCTCTCTACTTCACCTGCCCCCCAGGGTAACTTCCCTTCTCCCTTATTCACCGTAGCCACCGCCGCCTCTTCTTTCCGGCATGCACGCATGCAGCCGCTGCCAGCGCTGCTCTGTCCAGTGCCGCGCCACCGCCTCCGGCACTACCGTGGCCTGCTGGTGCTCTTCCTCATTGTCACCAGTAGCAGCCAAAGTTCATGGACGGAGCCATTCTCTTCCTTTCCTCCTTAATTCATGTAAATCAAGGTGAAACCCTAACCTAGTCTCGATCTATGCCATGGAGCTCTATCTTTGTTGAATGATGGTTTCTAGTGACTGCATGATTAGGGTAGAAACTAGTTTGATGAATGAATTGAATCAAAACAAAGATTCATTGGTTGAGCCTCATCTGTACCCACGGTAGTGCCGCACTCAACAGAATGAATATTTAAATATAGATGTTGTTCCATCGATAACTCTTTGTTTTGGTTGGATTTTTGCACCAGATGTATTTCTATCTTAAATATATAGCTACTTTACCTACATTGTAGACAACTCCATGTATTTGTTTAAGTCTACTCATTCTGAGATTGTTTAAGTCTACTTAAGTGATTCATGATCAGAATGAATAACAAATTCTTTAGGCCACAAATAATGACGCCACGTCTCTAAAGAACCAACAAGTGCATATAATTTCTTATCATACGTGGAATAATTAAAAACAGGACCATGCAATTTTTCACTAAAGTAAGCAATGGGTTTACCATCTTGCATCAAACCCCCCCCCCCAATGCCAACTCCACTAGCATCACATTCTAGCTCAAAAGTCTTACCAAAATTTGGAAGTTGTAGCAATGGTGCGTGTGTGAGCTTGTCCTTCAAAGTGTCAAAGGACTCCTCATGTGCCTTTCCCCAATGAAACACCACCCCTTTCTTCGTCAACTCATGCAATGGGGCAGCAATGTTGCTGAAATCTTTGACGAACCAGCGGTAGAATCCTACAAGACCAAGAAAACTCCTCACCTGGGTGACGATTTGGGGAACCGGCCAGCTCTTTGTGGCTTCAATTTTCATCTTGTCCACCTCAATTCCCTATGGAGTTACAACATAGCCAAGAAAAGAAACTCGATCCATGCAAAAGATGCACTTCTCAAGGTTACCAAATAAACGTACATCACATAAAGCATTAAAAACAACACGTAAGTGATCCATATGTTCATCAAAAGACTTGCTATAAATCAATATATCATCAAAGTAAACTACCACAAAACGACCAATAAAAGCTCTTAAAACCTCATTCATTAAGCGCATGAAAATGCTAGGTGCATTTGTCAAACCAAAAGGCATTACTAACCACTCATACAACTCGAATTTGGTTTTAAACACAGTTTTCCATTCATCTCCAAGTTTCATTCTAATTTGATGGTAGCCACTTCGCAAGTGAATCTTGGTAAAAATTATAGAACCACACAACTCATCAAGCATGTCGTCTAGCCTAGGAATAGGATGACGATACCGAATAGTAATATTATTGATGGCTCTACAATCAACACACATACGCCAAGTTCCATCTTTCTTAGGAACCAAAAGTATAGGAATGGCACAAGGACTAAGGCTTTCATATACATACCCGCGGTCCAAAAGGTCTTGGACTTGTCGCTGAATTTCCTTAGTCTCCTCGGGATTGGTTCGATAGGCAGCACGGTTGGGTAAGGTTGCTCCCGGAATCAAATCGATTTGATGTTCTATCCCTCTCATAGATGGCAGCTCCGGGGGTATCTTAGTTGGAAAAATGTCCTCATACTCCTGCAAAAGGTTAGTGACAGCAGGAGACACCGAGCTAACAATATCATCAAGCAAAAACATAGCTCGTTTGCATACCAAAGCATAGCAAATATCATCATCAGAAATTTTAGCAAAGTCACATTTTGTTGCAAGCATAACACCACCCTTCAATTTAATCCCCTTAGCCTTAGAAATAGATGTAGAATTATCCTTTTTAGGTGGGAGAATAGAATTAGCAACTTGCTGATTTTCAGATTGAATATCATTCAAACTAGTAGCGAGTTCTCTATCAGCTTGTACAATTTGAGCAGGGGTCAAAGATACCAAAGTAATTTTATTTCCTTTATGCTCAAAGGTGTATTTATTACTTCTACCATGGTGTGTAGCATCATTATCATGTTCCCAAGGATGACCCAATAAGAGTGAACAGGCTTGCATAGGTACCACATCACAATCAACAGAATCAGCATAAGAACCAATGGAAAATAAAACTCTGCAAGTTTGTGTTACCTTTGCTTTTCTAGAATCATTTAGCCACCGAATATGGTATGGACATGGGTGTGGGCGTGTGGTCAAGCCAAGCTTCTTGACCAAATCAGAACTCACCAAATTATTGCAGCTACCTCCATCAATAATGACACGTGCTCGACGGTTGCTGATGACAAAGAAAATCTAGAACAAGTTATGGCGTTGTAGCTTCTTAGGTTGCTACACTTGTGAGCTGAGCACCCATTGTACAATGATGCTCCTATAGGCCGTCGTGGCCTCGTCACCAAGGACTTCGCCGTCCTCCTCATCTGCATCTTGGTCTTCTTCATCCTCAATGTCAGAGGTGCTGATGTAACCATCTTCTGTAGCAATACATGCCCGCTGACTTGGGCAGTCCTTCTACATATGGCCAATGCCATGGTAGCGGTGGCACTGAATGCCTGAAGTGCGTCCCATCGATGCAACAGATGAGGCACTCTTGGTAGGCACCTACAAAGAATTTTTACTTGAATCTAAAGGTCGTGCGGGAGGTGCCTTAGGTGTAGCGGTAACTCTAGAGGCTATTGGTCGCTTGCTCGCTGATGGAGGCACCCAAAAAGTGGTTGGCTTGGTCAGCCCTGAAGATGGTGCCGAGCGTGGCGTGTATGTGGTGCTAACCTTGCTCTTGCTTTGCTATTCACGCCCCTGCAATTCCTTTTCTGCAAGCATAGCAAACTGAAACAACTGGTTGATAGTGTTAAATTCTTTATAATCAACAATATCATGAATCTTGCGCCTCAAACCTGAATAAAAACAACAAATGGAATCTTCATTCCCCTCGACAACACTACAACGCATAAATCCCTATTGGAGCTCACCATAGTAATCCTGTACAGATTTATCTCCTTATTATAAACGCATCAATTTCTTACGCAAGTCTCTATGATAAGGAGGTACAAAACAATCACGCATAGCTACCTTAAGTTCTTCCCACGAACCAGGTAAAGCATCCTGTGCAGCTAGCCCATTCCACCAAATAATGGCAAAATCCTTGAACTCACTAGTAGCTTGTCGAACTCTATGATGCTCAGGCACAAGGTGGGCGCTAAACTTTTGTTCTACTGTCATCTCCCAATCAAAATATCCCTCAGCGTCATAATGACCCGAAAAAGATGGTATTGTGAACTTAATCTTAGCATAAGGATCATCGTGCACACTATGATTATTACCTTGATGGTGGTGGACACCACCCATACCTGTCGTGTTGCGGCGAAGACGTTGTCGTAATCTTGCTTATCGGAAGGCTGATCGATCTATGTTCCCACTGGCATCATGCACCGTGTCTTCTGGCAAGAGACCATCGGTGTTGCTGCCAGAGACGTCGTTATTGCCCGCCACAAAGGTTTCCAACTTGGTAACCTTGTCGGTTAGCATGGAAATTCGTTTGTTCAATCTCTTCATGTTGTTGCCAATGTTGAGTTCAATGAGTGCGTCAGTGACGGCCTTCCTGGCGGCCTCATTCATCCTTTTTTGGGCATCCTCTACAAAAGCTTGTAGTTGCTCTTGGCTGACACACTCGTTGAAACCCTTAGGATTTTTATCTCCAGTCTGATCACCTCCTGCCATTGTAAACACAAAAACAGGAACAAACGGTGAAAGTTATCCCTAACAAATAACTACGTGGTTGCAGTTGCAGTAGTGTCAGTTTTCACAGCAAGTGGAAGCGTCTTACCAAGCTATTACAAAGTTCTTACCAACACAAGCAGTGGGCGGTACAACTGGCGGCTGGTTCGTGATACCTATGAGGCAGTGGTACCGAGATTGCAAGGCCCTTTTTCTGTACTAATCTGAAGAGTTTGTGGAGCTTGGAAGGCACACAAAGAATAATATGTATATCTGGCACACAAGTCAGTAACAGAAAGTAATGTTGAATTATAGTCTAAAGTACTTGTTCTCGTTGCTGGTCTAAAATGTTCCAAGTACCAGGTGTGCAACAAACAAGTATGGTGGATAGCAAGGTGATAGGGGTGTGAAAAACAAGTATGGTGGATGGCAACAGCAACACAAACAAGAAACCAAACAACACACGCTAACACAGCTCACTTTGGCCTTCTCTATGTGCTCCTCTAGATATTGTTCCTCTTTTGCCCCTCTTTTTTCTATTTTTTTGGACTGTTGTTGTTTTTTTGGGAAATTTTGACTTTTCCTTTTTATTTTTTTGATATTTTTCCTTCACTTAGGAGCACAAAAGAAGTAACCACAGAAATATATAAGCCTAAACAAGTGAAAGGTGTGGCCTGTGGAAATTTTAGAAGACGTGCTCAAAAACGACAAAAAACTTGTGACCACGAAAAGAGGATCTTGTGACCAGTTTTTAACCAAAATAAAAATCTCTGACCCCGAGATGACGGGGATGGATGGATCCGAATTTTTTTTCTGATTGATTTTAATATATGGAATGTCGAAATTCATGTTCGTATGTGAAAACTAGACCAGTTTTAAGAATTTGCTCCGAATTAGAGGACAAAACGGGAACAATGGGCACAAAATTGGTCACGGAAGCAAAGATTTGATGGAAACGATGGGAGAAAACACATGAACTGGACTCTAACATGACCTAACCAGCAACAAGACCTCGACCAGGACACAAACTCAACACGATGGACTCTTAATATGAAATATGCAAAGGCTATGACGCGAAAGGTTCTAGGACAAGAAAAAAGTATGGCACTAGACTATGGGACGAATACAAAACACTCCAAATTAGGGGATAAATATGAACCTGACGGTATACCTTAGCTCTGATTACCACTTAATGGGAACAGGGTCCTGATCTTCCGTCAGGTAGAGATAACTATCGTTATGGCGGAGAATGACACACCGATCCGGCTTCAGATCGAAAGATCGAACCCTGCAATCTTAGTATCACAACTCCTCTGGTTATCAACCGAGACACAAATCTGGTTGACCTCACCAAGAAGGCTAATCCTTGCCTATGCAACGAAGAACACAAGCAAGAACAATAAAGAAAACAACCAAATTATAGAAGAATGATTAATCTTATGAAGTTGGGATCTCACAAACCAATGAACGGCGAAACTGTTCTTGACAGATTAATCTAAGAAAAACCCAAAACCTAATGATGGCAGCAGCATATGATTATAAAGGTCTTAAGGTCATCGCCTACCCTAGACATGCCTCCTAATGGGCCCAAACACGATACACGGTCCATCGAACCAAAAGACAGTGTCGCAGCACCCTGGTAGATTCTGGACGCTGACTTATTTTGACAATTCCCATTGATTCTGGAAGACTTTTGACATGAGACCACTTATATTGGCTTCCTTATCAAATTAGCTTTCCAACCATATGTGGATCATCGAAAACGGAGTCCGGATGCGTCCTGGGTGACCAGTTTAAGGTAGACTGGTCCTAGAGGCCGAGGCAGACTCGAAATCATGTTGGACCGGGCCTCCGGTTTCTGTTGAATGTCCTTGCTGGTCATCAATGCCTCCACCTCTTCCTCTAAGTCCATCATGACCCTCTCCAATATTCCTAAGCAAGATAACATCATTAGGTAGTAGTCTATTCTCAAAAGTATGAAAAGGATCGCTTAAGAACGAGCGCACCTCTAAATTGAGTTGACACATTCGAGCTCGGGTCATTGGACCTTGCATGACGGTTGGAGGATCAGTGGGTACATCCGACGGAGTGATGTCCTCATCAAATAGCCTATTAAAAATTTCTACAATAATACTTAACAAACCGGTTAGACAATTATGAGGCGAAGCAAGTGTTGCGCTAGCCTACTAAAATTGCAAGCCACCTACCACAATTCTAGTTTATATAGTTTCTATCCACACAAAAGCTACATCACTACACTAAGTTAGTATGCTCTCAAAGGCTAACTAAAGAGCCACACTAACCAAACTAACAAGCTCTCACAACTAGCTACACTAAAGAGCTTGACAACTAGTTTGCGGTAATGTAAAGAGAGTGAGCAATTTGTTTATACCGCCATGTCGAGGAGTGAACCAATCAATCACAAGAATGAATACCAATAAAGACCAATCTCCTCGGAATCAAAAGATGAACACAATTATTTTTTACCGAGGTTCACTTGCTTGCCAGCAAGCTAGTCCTTGTTGTGGTGATTCACTCACTTGGAGGTTCACACGCTAATTGGCATCACATGCCAAACCCTCAATAGGGTGCCGCACAACCAACACAAGATGAGGATCACACAAGCCACGAGCAATTCACTAGAGTACCTTTTGGCTCTCCGCTGGGGAAAGGTAAAGAACCCCTCACAAGCACCATGATCGGAGCCGGAGACAATCACCACCCTCCGCTCGACTATCCTCGCTGCACAAGCCGTCTAGGTGGTGGCAACCACTAAGAGTAACAAGCAAATCCCGCAGCGAAACACGAACACCAAGTGCCTCTAGATGCAAAACACTCAAGCAATGCACTTGGATTCACTCTCAATCTCACAAAGATGATGAATCAATGATGGAGATGAGTGGGAGGGCTTTGGCTAAGCTCACAAGTTTGCTATGTCAATGCAAATGGCTAAGAGGGTGAGCTAGAACCGGTCATGGGGCTTAAATAGAAGCCCCCACAAAATAGAGCCATTGGGCTCCTCACTACACTGAACACGGGGCGACCGGACGCTGGACCTCAGTGTCCGGTCACGTGATGTGCGCCACGTGTCCCCTCTCCTCCAATACTGAGCACCCGATCCCAACGGTCAAGTAATGACTAGACGCGCTGCTGTGAAGTGACCGGACGCTGGACCTCAGCGTCCTATCATTTCTAGCAAGCATCCAGAAGTGAGAAATCTCGACCGGACACGTCCGGTCATGCTCGACCGGACTCACCCAATGTTCGGTCAGTCAGTGTCTTTTCTATGCGTGCCACACTAGTGCGACCGAACACACCTAGCCAGCGTTTGGTCACTTTTAATGCCAGCATCCGGTCGAAGACCGACACCATCGCGTTCTCTGCTGCTACTGACTGGTCGCGCCGGTCCTACTGAGACTAGCGTTCGGTCACTGCGTGACCAGCGTGACTAACTCTTTTTCAACTCTATCTTCTTCTTCACCCTTACTCAAATGTGCCAATCACCAAGTGTATCACCTTGTGCACATGTGTTAGCATATTTTCACAATCATTTTCAAGGGTGTTAGCACTCCACTAGATCCTAAATGCATATGCAATGAGTTAGAGAATCTAGTGGCACTTTGGATAACCGCATTTCGATACGAGTTTCACCCCTCTTAATAGTACGGCTATCGAACCTAAATGTGATCACACTCTCTAAGTGTCTTGATCACCAAAACAACATAGCTCCTACCATTTATACCTTTGCCTTGAGCCTTTTGTTTTTCTCTTTCTTCTTTTCAAGTCCAAGCACTTGATCATCACCATGGCATCACCATCATCATGATCTTCACAATTGCTTCATCACTTGGAGTAGTGCCAACTATCTCATAATCACTTTGATAAACTAGGTTAGTACTTAGGGTTTCATCAATTCACTAAAACCAAACTAGAGCTTTTAGCCGCTCCTAGGGTGCGACAGTGCCGTACCCTCTGACCAGATTGGTTTAGGGTGCTTTCCTAACCTGAGATTTGAATCATCTCATCTATCCAGAGTATTTTACAAGTGTTCTTCTATACCCCTTATGTACAATTTCTCATTTGGACCTATATTTGTTTGCATAGATGGCCTCTGGAGGTGATGATGACTGGAGGGGGAAGAGGAAGATGACCGAGCCTCGGGATAAGCAGATGCCTCATCGTAGTCATGGCAGGACCACAGGAGGCAGTAGTAGTGCAGCGGGTAGAGATGTTGCTAGAGATAGGGGGAGGAGAGATCAGATGATGTAGGATGAGGAGAACCTAGAGAGGGCTGGTCGCACCATTCCTCTAGGTGCTTGCCCAGATACTCCACCTCATCTTGAGGAGTTTGACAAGAGCTACATCAGAGAGTATTCTGAGGATGTAGTGATGAGGCATCATGTTGACATACGTCCTCATCCTGTGCTCAATTATGTGAGAAAGCTAAACATGGTGGAAGAAGCATGGGAAAACAATCCCTATGAGCAGCTAAAGGATTTGGGGATTGAATACAGGTTTTGGAATGAGTTTCATTCTAACTTCTATGCATCTATGAACTTCAACTCCAAGAAATCAAAGGTTGTTTAGATGCAGTATGTTGATTGGAAGGAGATGAAGGGAAAGAATGAGCCTGAGTTCAATAAGGTGATCAAGGCTTGTGAATTATTTGGCCTCACTGATATTATGAGCTTCAGATATAATTAGAATGAAGAAGTGCTAGCCTAGTTCCATGCCACTTTCTTCTATAGCATCTATACTGATGAGATTCACTGGATGACTGAGGGACAACATTATAGAGTTGATTTTGTGACTTTCAGCCGGATCCTTGGTTTTGGAGAGGAGGAGCAGGGTTTCACTTACATTCATGATGAGGCTAGAGCTGAGATCTATGATATTGCCTATATGTGGATTGATAGGAGAAGTGCAGATGGGAAGGTCAGTGGCCTAAAGAGCTATTATTATATTCTGAACAATTTGATCAGGCACACTATCAATCCCAAGGATGGAGTAGCTTTTGAACTTAATGGATATGTGAGGAATGTGCTTGCTAGATTTGCTCCTAGAGGTGACAGATTTAATGTCCCTCTCTTCATGTGGCATGAGCTGAGGAACGCCATGGAGGATGGGAGAAAGGGGATACCCTATGCCCCTATCTCATGTTTATGATTGAGAAGGTCACCGGCTACAGATTTAAGAAAGATGGTCTTCACACCGTCTACAAGATTGAGAAGACCTGAGGAGCAGGTGCTAGCAGGGCAGTGAGACGCTCTCCATCAGTTGTGGACATGCCTGAGTCGTCCCTCTCTAGGCCTCGCAAGGAAAAGAAGATAGAGAAGTTTGGGAAGTGGATCAAGGCTATTTTCACCATATGTACCTATGTAGCGAGGACTGCATATCAGGACCGGTTGGAGAACCGTGAAGCCAACCGGGAGGCTAGAGAGTGTATAGGGCTGCCACCTCTTTCTCTAGTTCAGTCACCGGCAAGGTTTGATGACCTCCCTAGCCTTTCTGAGATAGATTCAGAGGATAAGGAGGGTAGGAGGAGCAGGAGCAGCTAGAGCTTGATCCTCACATGAGTTTGAGGTCCACCTTGTAGTCCATGAGGAGGAGCACCAGGCATGAGCGCCACACTTCGACCACTCATTGCCAAGGGATGGCAGTGGTGTCTTCTTCTTCCTCCTCCTCCAACAATGATGATGGTGGTGAAGAGGAGGACATTGCAGGTGCTAGTGGAGCTGCTGGTGGGGATGATGTCGATTGGGACACCATCCAAGAGGATGAGGAGTGAGTGTTGGTCTTTCTTCTTTTCTTCTATTTTTGGTGCTTTATGCCAAAGGGGGAGAAAATTAGAGGAGAGGGGTCAACAACTTTTTTGACGCCATGGAGAGGAGGTTGATGTAGCTAGAGTCATGTTCATATCCATTTAGAGTAGTCTTCATTAGGTGAGAGTTTGAGAATCCATTAGAATCTCTATTTATGTAATAATGCTACTTAAGTACTTTATATATGTGTAGGATATAGACATATATTAATCTATGCTATCGCTTGTGATACAATTGTGCTAAAATGTATATCTTTATATGTATCACATGTTGTGTGGTGTTTGTTCTGATCTGTGTTGTTAAAGCAAGTGCGGCAGTGCCACACTTTGGTGCGGCAGTGCCATACCCAGCTGTAACAACAAAACATGTTGTGCATAAACTGTCATTCACATCACGTTTTACATACCTAACATAGTATGCAGCACCCCATAGGAGCATGGATGTAGGGGGAGCCCCATCACTTTCACTAAAATATGAATCTTAGCTTCTTATGCCAATTTGAGAATTCAATTCTCTATTCACACATTTAGGGGGAGGCTCTACACCCATGGCTCAAAAAATCTCAGTATTTATTTTATCTCTTTTGTAAGCTCTAATTGGGTTGTCATCAATCACCAAATAAGGGGAGATTGAAAGTGCAATCAAGCCCTAATTGTGAGTTTTGGTGATAATGACCACGCAATTAGAGAACTAATGAGATTTATTGAGATGATAAGCAGGAAATTTATATTCGAGGATGGTACATGAAATGGAGGAGCCTCCAATTACAAATCTTGATGGCTTCAAACTCAAAGGAGGTTTAAATTCTTTTATATTTTGAATTTGAGTATAGAAAAAGCTGTACTATAAAGGGGGACACAATGCTTAAGCTAACATGTGCTACCAAGTGCTCAAACATACACATGTATCCTCAGATTCACAGCTAAGACAGCCTAAACTTCACTCTTACCCTTGCTGTCTTGATTGGTGCAACACTGCAGCACTTGAAGAGAGGCACTGCCGCACTTAAGCTATGGCACTGCCACGACTTAAGTGACTATTGGGGTTGAGGGGGTATTTATTCCCATCCTCTTCCTCCCCAATGGCTATCTTCTTCCTTCTGCTCATTCTAGCTTGTCCAAAATAGAAAAGGAGCTATCTATCTCCCACCATTAGTGACCTTGAGCCCTCAAGCAAATCCATTGATTTCCCCATCAATCTTTGAGAGAAAAGGGTCCAAAACTCGATTAGAGAGCAACTCCATTGATTCCTCAACTCAAAAGAGCACTTGGTTTATGTTTTGGCCTGCGGTTGTGTTTGTTACTCTTGGAGCTTGGCTCCTAGCCAGCTAAAGCGTCGCCCGTGGAGCTTGCCAACTTGTGTTGCAGCCCTAGGAGGTTTGTACCCATCTCTTGAAGCTAGTAAACTCACCCCCCATCTTAAGAGTTAAGTCTCTTAATTTGAGAACGAGGAAGGGTTGGAAAGCCCTAAGCCTTAGTGGCTAACCTCAACAACATGAACATAGGCAAGCCTTGGTGGCGAGCCGAACCATAGGATAAATCATTGTGTCTCTTATGCTTGATTTACATTACTTGCATGTCATATTGTTGTTGACGTGATTTCTAGGGTTTCTAGTCGATCTACTTGTGTGTGGTGTTCCTACTACTTCTAGCTCTTGATCTGTGACTATCATACCTACAGTAAGCTGAGAAATTTCTTTGATCTAAGTTTCTGTTCACTGATTTTGAACTATGACTCGAAGTTGTCTGCAGGTACGGCAGTGCCGGTATTCTGGCCCAGCAGTGCCGTAGTTCGGTAGTGCCACCCATCAGTGCGGCAGTGCCGCAGGGTGAAATTGATAAAAGTTTGAGTGTTTGTTTTGATAGGCCTATTCACCCCCTCTAGGCCAACTAGAGATCCTACATCATGGCATAAGCATGGCCCTAGAGCCCTTGAACTATGCCATGCCATGCCACTTGGCACGGTGGCCCATAGTGGCCGTGTCAGCCCTAGTCCGATGCGTGAGGATGTCCGAGCCTCGCCATCGCTGCCCTGCATCACCTCTGAGGCTCGTCGTCACCGCGCGTCCACGCCGCCTTCAAGCCTCACCGTCACCGCGCACTAGCACCGCCGCCGTGCCACGTGAGGTAGGGTGGCGCTGCCTTTGCCTACGCAAGAAGAGGGCTAAGTGAGTGCTCCATGAGGGAGGCAAGGCTAAAGGCAGCCAGTTGGAGTTGCATGCTCGCTTGACGGTAGAGGGGAGGTAGGTGTACGCCGGACATCAGAAATGATCACGAGTGAGAGAGGAGCACGGGATTCGTGAGACAGATAGAGAGAGGCATAGTCACGATCTCACGGGGAGAGGCGGCCAAGAGAGGGATCGAGGTGGGAGAGCTAGGGTTTAGTTCTAGTTATATACTCCTTTACACACATCTAACGGTTATAATGTATCAAGTTCATCCAATGTTGGAGATTTACGAGGCCGCATCGTGCTGGCCCAATTTTCGTTCCATGCCTATGCCGGCATTATGGGCCAAAGGCGTGGCCCAGGCATGACACTATACCCGTGCCTATGCCGGCACTAGCACGATGGGCCCCGTACCATGCCATGCTCAAGTTGTGCTTTTTCATGTCATGCCCGGTGAAAGCTCTAGTTTGGTTTTGGTGAATTGATGAAACCCTAAGTGCTAACCTAGTTTATCAAAGTGATTATGAGATAGGTGGCACACTCCATGTGGTGAAGCAAATGAAGATCATGACATGATGATGGTGATGTCATGGTGATGATAAAATGCTTGGACTTGGAAAAGAAGAAAGAAAAATAAAAAGCTCAAGGCAAAGGTGAAATTGATAGGAGCTTTTTGGTTGAGTGATCGAGACACTTAGCGAGTGTGATCACATTTAGGATCAATATCCATACTATTAAGAGGTGAAACTCGTATCAAAATGTGGTTATCAAAGTGCCACTAGATGCTCTAACTCATTGCATATGCATTTAGGATCTAGTGGAAAGCTAACACCCTTGAAAATGCTTGTGAAAATATGCTAACACATGTGCACAAGGTGATACACTTGGTGGTTGGCACATTTGAGTAAGGGTGGAGAAGTTGGTGAAATGACGGAGGTGATAGTCACTGAGAAACAGTGACCGGACGCTGGTCACATAGTGACCAAACTCTGACCCTATGTCCGGTCAGTGGCGCGCAGTGAAGGCCGCCCTCGGTCCCTTGACCGGACGCTGAAGAGACAGAGGGACCAGATGCGTAGGGGGTGCATCGGGTCACCTAGTGACGTATGCTAACACAAGCAACAGAGAAAGGCTCTGTTGACCGAACGCTAGCCTAGGTCCGGTCACAAGCCATTGGACGCGTCCGGTCATGAATGGAACCTTACTAGAAATGACTGGACACCAGTGATGATGCGTCCGGTCACTTTGAGCAGCGCGTCTGGTCACAACTTAAGTGTACTAATGACCATTGAGATTGGGCGATCATCATTTGAAGTAGGGGACACATGGCAAAAATCTGAGGCCCGGAAGCTAGGGTCTTACGTCCGGTCAATACGACCGACACGTCCGGTAACCTTGATTTTTTTAGGGAACAGGAAGCCAACGGCTCTATTCATGGGGGCTCTATATTTAAGCCCTATAGCTAGCTCTAGCTCACTCTCTTGGCCATTTACATTGACATAGCAACCTTGTGAGCTTAGCCAAAGCCCTCCCACTCATCTCCATCATTGATTCATCATCTTTGCGAGATTGGGAGAGAATCCAAGTGCATTGCTTTAGTGATTGCATCTAGAGGCACTTGGTGTTTGTGTTTCGCTGTAGGATTCACTTGTTACTCTTGGTGGTTGCCGCCACCTAGACGGCTTGGAGCAGTGAGGATCATTGAGCGGAGGTCCGTGATTGTCTTCGGCTTCGATCATGGTGATTGTGAGGGGTCTTGTGCCTTCCCCGGCGGAGCGCCAAAAGCTAACTCTAGTGGATTGCTTGTGTCATTGAGTTACCTCACTTGTGGGTAGGTTCTTGTGGTGTCTAATTGTGTGGACGAGGTTCATGCAACACCTCTTAGCCACCGAACCACCAAGTGTTGGTCAACACAACAGGGACTAGCGTGCCGACAAGCACGTAAACCTCGAGAGAAAAATTGGTTGTCTCTTGCCCATTGGTATTCTCTTAGTGATTGATTTAGTAATCATCTTGTGATTGGTTCACTCCTCTACATGGCGGTATAATCATCTTACTTACTCATTTACATACCCGCAAACTAGTTGTAGTAAGCTCTTTAGTGTAGCTAGAATTGAGAGCTTGCTTTGTAGCTTAAGTTCATCTAGTGGAGATCTTTAGTGTAGCAAGTGTGAGAGCTCTTAGTGAGTAGTGACTTAGTAAATTGTGTGTCTAGTGATCATAGTAACTAGAATTGTTGGATAGGTGGCTTGCAACCCTTGTAGAGCTAGAGCAAGTTTGCTTTTCGCAATTTGTCATACTAATCAAATTGCTCTAGTTGGTTTGTAGATTTTTAATAGGCTATTCACCTCCCTCTAGCCATATTAGGACCTTTCAAGTGGTATTGGAACCATGGTCACCATTTGATTGAAGGCTTAACAACCTCAGTGTCAAATTATGGCTCAAGTTGTGTTCAACCATGTGGTGGGCAAACCACCGTTCTTTGATGGCACATGCTATGATTATTGGAAGAGAAAGATAAGGATGTATCTTGGTTCAATCAATGATCAAGTATGGGATGTGACCGAGAGTGACTATGCTATCATTGATCCCGACAATCTCACCAACCAAGACAAGACCAATAAGCAATGCAACACAATGGCTCTCAACACCATATACAATGCCATTGATTCCAAGGTGTTGGAGCAAATCAAAGATTGTGAGAGAGCTATTGAGGTGTGGAAGAGATTGGAGGAAACATATGAGGACACACCGGTGGTGAAGAGTGCCAAGTTGTATATTCTCATGGACAAGTTGACAAGCTTCAAGATGAAGGAAGATGGGAGCATTCTAGAGATGTTCCATCGATTGCAAGTGATTGTCAATGATTTGAAGGCATTGAGAGAAAAGATCAATGATGATGATGTCTCTTATCGGTTCTTGATGTGCTTACCTCCAAGATTTGAGATGTTAAGATTGCTTATCATAAGAGGCAATTTGAAGGAGATTATCCCTAACCAAGTACTAGGTGATGTCATGACACAAGAGACAAGAAGGAGATCACCCCTAACCGTGTGGAAAGGGAAGGGGTTGACAAGGATGACAAGAAGGAAGACAAAGACAAGAAGAAGAGTGTAGCATTCAAGGCTAGCTCATCATCCAAGAACAAGGGCAAGTCCAAGAAAGAATCAAGTGATGATGAGGATCTTAGTGACATTGATGATGAGGCTATGGCTCTATTTGTGCGCAAGATGGGCAAATTCATGAAGAAGAAGGGCTATAGTGTAAGAAAGAGAAGAGATCACACCAAAAGCAAAGAATATGTGAGAAGATGCTACAATTGCAAGAGCCCCAATCACGTTGTAGCGGATTGTCCCTACAATAGTGACAATGATGAGGATAAGAAGAACAAGAACAAGAAGGAGAAGAAGGAGAAGAAGATGACCTTCCAAAAGAAGAAGGGTGGAGGCTATGTGGTCACTTGGGATAGTGATGGCTCTTTGGATAGTGATGGCTCTAGTGATGATGGCAAGAAATCTATCTATCTACACCAAATTTTGGGAAAGAAGAACACGGAAACTCAGAGCTCCTAAGATTGTATCATCAGGAAATCGATTAGATGTGAATTGATATCAGTTGGTTTTGATGCAGTATTAGAATCGGCTATTTTATGGATGACGTCAGCAGACAACATCAACGGACTACGTACGAATGACATCAGGGAGAAAAACATGTCGAACTATACACAAAGGGAAAGATTAGGGTCCAAGTTATCTTAAGTTAAGGATGTAATGAGTCATACTTGAGTAGGATTCATGTTTAGGTTATGGGTATAAATATTGAATCCCGGCTATGGTAAAAGGAGAACCAATCAATCAATACCAATTACTTTTTTTTCGGCTTCATGCCAACCTTAGGAGTAGGAGTACTATAGATCTCAGTGAGTTCTTCAACAAGCAGGGCTGCATCGATCTGGTCGACCTCTGGCTTGTCTATAAGTACCATCATGGCTTATACTTCCATTTGTAAGGCTGCATCAGTCCGAACGACCTCTTACGAGCTCTAGTATAAACTAGTTATTGACTCTTATCTAGTTTAGGTATGGCTGCATCGGTTAAGTTTGACCTCCACTGCTTGAATTTGATTAAGGTCAAGTTATCGGCTCTACCTAAGGGTGGCATCCTTCAGGTAGATTTATTAAGTTGCCGGTCTTGCTGATGTTCTTGTTGTCATACATTTTCAGTAATATCAACCTGCCCGATCGAGATTGATCTAGATCGGCCTCACATCCTTTTAGTACATCGTTTATTTTGCTATATCATGTTAATTTTCACTTCAAACGATGGATTATGTTTTATCGGCCGTTCTACTTCAATCTTGATCATGCATAGTACGCGGTCAACGCATGACTGATCTTGAAAAGGTTTACTAGCTAGTTGAATCTGGTCTGTAGCTCGCTATTATGGCTATAACAATCCGGTCGATACCCACTTGTGGCACTTTAGATCGGAGTATGCTAGCTGGTAGATTTGCTTTCGACCAGGTGTGACCATGGCCGTTTGCTATGCCCGCATCGGCTAAATAGCCAATCACCCGTACTTTAACGCTTACAGTGTGTCTTCATGATTCTATTAAATGTGAATAGATATGTTTATTTTAAAGGTTTGATTTGTTGTCTTTAACATGGCAGCCATCGATCCAGTCGAACCCCACTGTTAAAGATAACAGGTTAGGTCTGATGAGTTTATAGATTTGTCCATATTGAATAGTCGATTGTTCACATGATGTAATCCCTTTTCTATCTGAATCGGTTGTTTTAGCCGATTTGCCTGTGCTTTCACAGATATGGCACGCTTTCATGAGCATGTCAAAGTATGGTTGGTTCTATGGACTTTCTGGTTCTACACTATCATCATCATCATAGTTGCATCGATCCGGTCGAATCTCACTGTTGGCGGTGATAGATTAGGTCTAGATGGTTCGTAGGTCTATCTATATCAAACAGTCGATTGTTCATGTGGCATACCCCTTTTCACCGGATTCATTGGCTCTACACCACGTATCGATCAAAACCAATGATGTATCTTTGACGCATACATGCTAATAGCTCAAGGGAAAGGATCATTAAAACTAGGTGTATCGTATTTGTTACTATAAAATCAATCATGACCCATGAGCTTTATAGTCTTAAACAGTCGATTTCTTCTCGTATCGGCTGTTTTAGTCAATTTTCCCATCTGGCTGCTCCCAAAGCGGCACACTTGGAACTGTCTAGGCAAAACTAGCATGTTCCACCCTAAATTACTGATAAACTTTCTCTCCTTATCAATTCCAGGTCAAATTGATGGGCACACCCTTGGGAATTCATAGGATCGACTGCTCCTACGTTGAAGCCAGGCTGATCTCTAGATAGTTCTGGCTTGCTCCGTGTCCACCCGGCGTGGCTAACCATGTTTTTGCGCCGACATGCGTTCTAGCACGCCCGGTGGGACTCCACAATCGTCATGTCAACTCACAACAATAGGGACATTCTTATGGTGCCTTATGAAGACCTACCTAATGAGGATAAAGATGTCATCAGCAAAGCTATAGAAGAATTCTAGAACAAGTGTTTGTTGTCCTACACCAAGACACGTGGCAATAAAGTTGTTCAAAAATATCCACTACCAAGAGTTTTGATTCATGGGCAGTCAGATACAGACGAAGCTAATGATATGCATTTCTTCATAGATGCTGTAAACAAATCTGTTCATGATGCCATGTTGCACCATAATACAACTTTCTTGAACACATTCCACAATACCATGAAAGAGATGTTTCATGGGTTTCTAATTGATTAGGTTGGACCGGCTTATTACAATATTCCATATCCGTTGACTTAGGGGACTAATCAAGCCAGTACTAGTCACCAAGAAGCAGCACTAACTAGTGATGATGATGTCCAGGCAGTTCAGAGCTCATCTAAGCAAGTTCAAGGCACCACTACTAATCAAATACAAAATAATCCTAGAGCAGCAATGTCGTATGTGCAACAATCGACGGGGCAAGTTCAGAATCAAATGGTTAATTTTGGCACATTAGGCCAAATACCGACGTTGGCTCAAAAAATAGCGCCACCAGTTCAATGGATTTGTAGAGATACAGATCCCAACATTTACAATCAGAGACTTTAGGCAGCAAATCAGCAAAGGACCCAATAGATAGAGATCCCACAAGGATATCATTATGGGACAGATTACAATACCCTTCACATGATTCCAAATCCAGGGTATCAAGGTACCTGAAATTTTAATCCATAGATGGGTCAACAATTGCAGAGAAATCCAGATTCAATGCTGATGAGTTGTAACTCAGAGTGACCGAGATGATGAAGAATCAGTTCGGTTTAAAACTAAAAGGGCAGACCTTTTCGTACAAACATCCATATCCAAAGTGGTATGATTTAGTCGATCTTCCTACAAATTATAGGCTCCCAGAATTTGCTAAATTCACTGATCAAGATAGCACAAGTATAATAGAACACGTCAGTCGGTATCTTACACAGTTGGGCGAAACATCCATTGAAGAGGCTCATCGAGTTCGTTTCTTCTCCTTGTCCCTGCCAGGACTAGCCTTTACATGGTTTTCATCATTGCCAGTTAATTCCATTACCAATTGGGCTGACCTAGAGAAGTTTCATGCATATTTCTATACTAGGACAGGAGAAAAGGAAATCACAGATTTGATGACCATAAGATAGAGAACTAATGAATTAGGTGCCGAGTTTCTTCAGAGGTTTCGAGAAACTAGGAATTTGTGCTTTTCATTGAACCTAACTAATGATCAGCTAGCTGCTTTGGCCGTTCAAAGAATGTTGCTAACATGGAGGGAGAAGCTGCTTGGGTAGGAGTTTGATAATCTAGGTCAGTTGGCTCAACGAGTGGTGGCACTCAATAGCTAATTCTAGAATATGCGCAGAGATACCCGATTCTAGAAGAGTGCCGCCATTGCTGAAGCCTATGATCCATACTCAGTTGATAACGATGATGAGGACAATGAAGAAGAGGTTGTTGTGGCTGAATAGAATTAGGGTAAGAAGACAATGATGGTGTCAAATCCTTGGGGAAAAGAGGTTGAAGAGAGCTATGATTTTGACGTTACAAAATCAGACAAGCTCTTCGATTTCTTGCTTAAGAGAGGATAGATCAAGTTGCCCACCAATCATGTTATGTTACCTCCTAATCAGTTGAAGAATAAGAAGTTCTACAAATTTCATAATGCTACTTCTCATTCTACTAACGAGTGCAGAATTTTCCGGCAACATATACAGAGGCTTATTTTGCAAGGAAGGCTTAAATTTGATATACCTCAGAAGATGAAAGTTGATGATAATCCATTCCCAAGAGATCAGAACATGGCTGATGCCAAGTTGCTCAAAGGGAAGACTAAAGTCCTAACATCAACCAGAGCAAAAGAAACTAGAACCGTTGACCCAAAGATGTAAATATCAGCTGATGAATACAGAGAGATTAAAAGGCACCACGACCAACAGAAGAGCTGATATGAGCAGGAACAGACGTCAAGGAATAGGACGATAAGGCCATGTGCCACATCTCAAATTTTGTTGAATAAATGGCAACGATAGAAGGAAAAATATTATCAGCGTTGGTTAGAAGAGAAAAAATACCAGCATCAATAGGAGAAAGAGAGGTATGAAAGAAAACAAGCTGAATCATATTGAATTATCCTTTCTTCATACATTATTGGAATGAATGTTTGAAATTGCCTACTGGAAATAATTGCCCAGAGTACAGTGAGCAATATTAGGAGTTTAGGCAATCTCAAACCAACCACCAGTTTATCCATGCTCGAGATGAGCATCATCATAATAATACAGATCGGTGCTTAAAAATAGAAGTGTTCATGATCAGCTTGGGAAGCTAGTTGTTGATCAAAATTGGACTGATTATGAAGAAGAAGGTGATGAGGAAGAGTATGTTTGGCAGGAAGGACAATGGTATCCAGGAGGTTTGACAAGAAGCCAGAAAAGAAGGGTGCAATGCTTAAGGAACAGAGAGGTAGAATAGGCTCAGGCATCTGGTAGACCTCAAGTGTGGCGTTCTAAACAAACAGCCGATAGGGGTCAACCATCGGCTAATATTCAAATGGCTTTTCTGTTGCTGTTAGAATTTAGAGCTCCAGCATACCGAGAAGTCTATTCAGATTTTTATGAATTGGAATATGAAGAGATAGTTGTCAAGTTGATAGTTATACAACAAGCTGTATTCAATAAGCCAGTCAAGCATCGACACTTAAAAGCTTTATATGTAAAAGGTTTCGTTGATGGGAAGCCGATGAGCAAAATGTTGGTGGATGGAGGTGCTTCTGTTAATCTTATGCCTTATACTACTTTTCGCAAGCTTGGCAAGGGACCAGGAGATTTGATTGAGACCGATATGATGCTTAAGGATTTTGAGGGTAATGCATCCAAGACCAGGGGGCAATAAACGTTAAATTGACAATTAGGAGTAAGACTTTGCTCACTAGATTCTTTGTAATTGATGGAAAGGGTTTATACAGTTTACTCCTTGGTCGTGATTGGATCCATACAAATTGTTGTGTACCATCGACTATGCATCAATACTTGATTTAGTGGCATGAAGATGATGTTGAGCTGGTTCCCGCTAATGATTCTGTAAGTATCGCAATAGATGATCCAATGTATTGGGAACAAGAAGACTTCGAGTGTTTTTCTAGCAAGCTATGGGAAGGAGGCTTCATTAAGATCAACGATGAAAGCCAATAGCCGATCCAAGCAATCGGCTCTAAGAGTTTGTTTTAATGGATAATCCAATAGATGGTACAGATGGTAAACTAGGACATGACTTTATGTCAACTGATGAATTAGAAGAGATAGATATTAGTTCTGGAGATAGACCTAGGCCGACGTATGTAAGTGCTAGGTTGGATCTTGAGTATAAGCAAGAGTTGGTGGATTTATTGAAGGAATTTAGATATTGTTTTGCTTGGGAATACTATGAGATGCCTGGTCTAGATCGATCAATTGTTGAACATCGGTTGCCAATCAAACCTGGATATCAGCCATTTAAACAAGCTCCGAGGAGATTTAACCCAAATATTCTTGATGATATCAAAAAGGAGACTGAGAGATTACTAGAAGCGAAATTTATCCGACCATGCCGATATACAGAGTGGATATCGAATGTTGTTCCTGTGTATAAGAAAAATGGAAAGTTAAGAGTTTGCATCAATTTTAGAGATCTAAATAAGGCTACACCCATGGATGGTTATCCGATGCCGATAGCCGATATGTTGGTAGATGCAGTAGCCGGGCACAAGGTTATTAGTTTTATGGATGGCAATGCAGGATACAATCAAAAATTTATGGCTGAGGAAGACATAGCAAAAACAGCTTTTAGGTGCCCTGGCGCAATCGGTTTATTTTAATGGGTTGTGATGACCTTTAGTTTAAAGAATGCCGATGCAACTTATTAGAGGGTGATGAATTATATTTTTCATAAATTGATCGGTAGGGTTGTTGAAATCTACATTGATGATGTGATGGTAAAATCTAAAGGGTACAAGGAACATCTAGCTGATTTGCGAGAGACTTTGGAGTGCACAAGAAAACATGGTTTAAAGATGAATCCCAATAAGTGTGCCTTTGAAGTATCAGTTGGACAATTTTTGGGTTTTATGGTCCATGAGAGAGAAATCGAAATTGGTCAAAAAAATATAAAAGCAATTGATGAGACAGTGCCCCCGACTACTAAAATAGAGTTACAATCTTTGCTTGGTAAGATTAATTTTATCAGGAGGTTTATTTCAAATTTATCAGAAAAGGTTCTACCGTTTTCTCCCTTGCTGAAGTTGAAAAATGATCAAGAATTTAAATAGGGTGACGTGCAACAAAAGACATTTGAGGAGATAAAAGAATATATGAAATGTCCATCCGTGCTGGTCCCTCCTTAGCAAGGTAAGCCTTTTAAGTTGTACGTGTCGGCCAATGATCAAATGATTGGATCGGCCTTAATGCAAGAGTTTAAAGGAAAAGAACGAGTTGTTTTCTATCTAAGCAGAAGGCTTTTGGATCCAGAAACTAGATATTCTCCTATTAAAAAGTTGTGCTTGTGCTTATATTTCTCTTGCACTAAGTTGCGACATTACTTGTTATCGGCTGAGTGTACAGTTGTTTCCAAGGCTGATGTGATCAAGCACATGTTATTAATGCCGATATTAAATGGGAGAATGGGGAAATGGATTTTTGCATTGTCAGAATTTGACTTGAGGTACGAATCGGCTAAAGCAATCAAAGGGAAAGTAATGGCTGATTTCGTCACTTAGCATCATAAACCGAGTATTGGCTATGTAGAGCTGATACCTTGGACGCTATTCTTTGATGGATCATCGTGCAAGCAAGGTGGTGGCATTGGTATTGTTATTGTTTCACCTCGGGGGGCAAGTTTTGAGTTTGCTTTTCCAACTAAAACAATGACTACCAACAATCAAGCAGAATATGAAGCTATTCTTAAGGGACTTCAACTTCTTCAGGAAGTAAAGGCCGAGTTAATTGAAGTATTTGGAGATTCATAGTTAATTATTAATCAGTTGATCAGCCTATATGAATGTAAAGATGATATTCTAAGGGGATACTATGATGAATGCCAGAGGTTACTCAAGGAGTTTTCTCATATTTCTCTTCAGCGTATTCCGAGAGCACAGAATCAAGAGGCTAATCGATTAGCTCAAAGTGCGTCAGGTTATCGAGTGTTTCAAGAGATCTTAAGTAGTGAAACCATGACTAATGATTGAAGAGTGGAAATAGCCGATTACCTTAATAATCCATCACAGAAGGTTACCAGTAAGCTAAGGTATAAATCGGCTAAGTATGTTTTGCTAAATGATCAGCTGTATTACAAGACAGTCGATGGGGTGTTGTTTAAATGCTTAAATCAAGAAGAAGCTAAAGTGTTGATGGGTGAAGTACATGAAGGGATGTGTGGAGCTCATCAATCGGCTTATAAGATTATATGGATCATCCGTAGGGCTAGATATTTTTGGCCAACAATACTAGAAGATTGTTTTGAATATTATAAGGGATGTTAGGATTGTCAACGTTTTGGTAATATTCAGAAATCGCCGGCATTGGCTATGAATTCAATAATCAAACCATGGCCGTTTCAAGGTTGTGGAATTGATTTAGTTGGCTAGATTTTTCCGCCTTCAAGTAAAGGATATAAGTTTATATTGGTAGCAATAGATTACTTCACTAAGTGGGTTGAGGCAATTCCTTTGAAGACGGTAACCTCAAAAAACATGGTTGATTTTGTCAAGGAGCATATTGTGTATCATTTTAGGATTCCTTAAACCATCACTACTAATCAGGGGACAATGTTCACATCAGAAAAGTTTAGAGATTTTGCTACCAGTATGGAAATTAAGTTATTAAATTCTTCTCCTTACTATGCTCAGGCTAATGGCCAGGCAGAGGCGTCCAATCAAATTATGATTCAGCTGATCAAGAAAAAGATCGAAGAACAGCCAAGGAAGTGGTATTCAATGCTTAATGAGGCATTATGGGCATATAGGATGGCCTGTCATGGATCGATTAAAGCATCACCTTATGAACTTGTGTATGGTCATAACGCAGTCCTTCCTTGGGAGATTCAAATTGGATCAAGGCGTGTCACATTACAAAATGATTTGTCAGCCAAAGTTTACAAAAATCTTATGATGGATGACTTAGAAGACTTAAGTTGCCATCGGTTGCGTGCTCTTGAGAATATCGAAGCCAATAAGCTAAGGATTGTGAAGTATTACAATAAGAAGGTCAGGAGCAAACAATTTTCTGAAGAAGACTTGGTCTGGAAGGTGAAATTACCGATCGGGTCAAGAGATAGCAAGTTCGGCAAGTGGTCTCCTAATTGGGAAGGACCTTATCGGATTAAACATTGTGTGCCTGGCAATGCTTATATTTTGGAAACACTAGGAGGAGAAGAGGAGTTTGACAGAGCAATCAATGGAAAGTATCTAAAGAAATATTATCCTAGCATTTGGATTAATACTCGATAGCCGATTTGTTCAGTCATCGGCTCTAATAGTCGGTACTAGAAGGGTATCGCCTCTAGTTCAAAAATGGACCCAAAGGGGTAAAAGCCGATATGATATGTATCGCCTATAGATAAAAAACAAACACAGAGATGATCATGATTTATACAAAAATGTTGCAGGAAGTTCACTAAGACGTGGATTTCATTCATTGATCAGTTACAAGCTAATCAAACACCCTGTTTACAACATCTTGAAGTCCTCGATCAGGTCCTCATGCGTGCTAGAGTCATCACCCATCAGAAAGCCTAGCTCCATGGTGTGGAGATCATGCCCGGTCTGGACCTGCGCCGCTTCTAGTGCCATCGCCGCGACGTGATGAACGTCGTGGAGGGCAATCTCCCTAATGTGCGTCAGGACGTCCTACAGGCGGTTGTTGAGGAAAGGGCCCTAGGAATTGACAGCCACCATTGCCACGTTTGCCGCCAGTTGGAGGTTCTCCAACTGCACCATCAAGGCTAGAAAATTACGGAAACAAAGGAGCTATCAAGACAAAGACAGTGGAAATTGAAATGAAGGTTTTCTTGGAGTTCCTCTTACCTGCCACCATGGAGTTAGACTCAGCCAACCACGCCCGAGCAGCATTGGTTTCTTCCTCGGTGGTGAGGAGGGTGACTTGAGAAGCCTAGAGGTGGCTCTTAAGCTGACCGTTCTCCTGAGTTGCCTCAGAATAACGGTCCTTGGCCGCCCTCCACTCCTAGAGGAAACGCCGGGCGTCATCGCCGTTGTAGGAGTCAGAGGAGTCCGATGATGAGTCCAGCACGGCAGTAGCAGATGCGGTGGTAGAAGGCCTGCTGGTCCTGAGAGGAAGTGGCCAGAGGTTGTCATTGATGAGCCTACAGATGCATTAGTAGATGATTCTCACTATGGATGGGAGCGTTCAGTCTTACCTCATGCGGAGGAGTCGCTGGATGATCGGGACTTCTTCCTCTGGGAGATCTTCCACTACATGCTTGTCGCGGTGATCTTCTCCTACCATGGATGCTATCCTAGATCATGGAAGAAGAAGGGAAATTGCTATGGGGTTTGCAAAGGCGGAAAAGTACAGAGAGCGGAGCCGATTGCAGGTGTAGATGTGCTTGAAGCCAGAGCCCTTAGCCGGTGTTTATAGCCATGGAGATGGGATGCTCGATATCTCGAAATGTGCAAAGGCAAGCCTAATTAATGGAAGAGGGGGTGCCGTTATGCCAGTACCAAGGGAAAATGCGGTGATTAATGACCGGGGAGGAATTTGAAGAGTTCTTACCATGAGAGCCGTTTTAGATTTAATCAAGTCAGATCGAATCACAAGTCAAAATCAGCTAATCCGAAACGGCTATTCTACTGAGCCTCGAGGAGACACACAACAGGCCAAATAACTACTTACAAATTGGTACATGGGACATGAGTATAGGGCAAAAGAGGAGTCACTTAAAATGAAGAAATTGGTTGCTAGCTTCTCCTATTACAAACTAAGGGCCGGAGAACACTTTGTTCACTATGTCTTTGGCCTGGGAAGCGAGGGCTACGGAGTTGGTGGTATTGAAGAAGTCCCTGACCAGACGCTCATGGTCCTTAGGGTGTTCGGTGGCTGGGAAACCATGGGGAAGAAGTCAAAGCTTGTGTCTAGAGCGAGCTTGCGCAACAGCCAATGCCATGGCAGCACCATGACGAACACCATGAAGGGCAACCTCTCTGAGGTGGTTTGGGACGTCGTACAGGCGAACCACCGGCATGGCACCCCTGGTGTTGATGAATCCTACCGCATACTCTGCAGCTGATCGAAGGCTTTCCAACTGGGCCGATAGGTCTGGAAAGACTCAAGGAAGGAATAATCAAGATCTCAAAGATAGCACTAAAAGAAACAGAGGATTGTGGTAGATATCTCACCCATAATTCTGGCTTCGGCCTCAGCCAGCCTTGCTTGAGTGGAGTTGGCCCCACATTTCGAGATGATGAGAGCACCATGCGACGCATTCAGATGAAAGTTCGTCTGCCCAAGATCACGGGTTGTATTCTCCTGGTGATAGAGACATTGGTGTGGTGGCACAGACTCATCGAGGGCCTCTTTAGCAGGCCTCTTGCCGCTTTCCATATCTTCAAGCCTATTAGAAAGCAAATCACACCAAGGGCACAGAAGGTTTGGGACAAAGCAAGTTGTTTTTTTGATCCACAACCATGGCTCATATATATAGCCTAGGAGATGAGAAGATAGACTTCGTTAGGGGTATGAAATTGAAGTCAGTTATGGAAACGGATCAACACTTCGGAAATTCAGGGAACGATTCACAACAGATTCAGACTCATTGCTTCTCATAAATTATAGATACCGTGGGATTGATACAAAAGTTTACATCAACCGACGATCAGCCCACTAAGGCTTCCTTGGCTTGAAGGGAGTCTGGATCCCCACAAGCCAAAGGTCATCATGGACCAAGTCATATCGGCCCGCTGATAGAAGTAGCATCAGGGGAGAGAAAAGGCCGCCTACTAAAAAGATGCCCATACACCCAACTGATTTCTCGGCATGAGCACTTAATAGAGTGAACAAGGGGAAGTTGTCCACACATTTGAACCCTTGCGAACACTAGAATAGCTCTATGATCATGGTGAGAAAACTCAGGTAATGTCACAAGAATTCTTCTAACCACAGCAGCTGATCCTCTTGCTCAACAAGGCATTGAAATGAGTGACACAATCGCCCTATGCACAAGAATTCTTCTAACCACTCAAGACCCTCATAGTAAGGAATTAGACCATGGAGGGTCTAGCAGAGCCAAGGGAACTCGAAGAAGCAAGTAGAAGGGAAACATAACTGAGTCATTGGGTGGCTCTCACTAGGGTTGGATAAGCATTTATAGTCGATCTGGAAGATTGAATCCAAGCGCCCGTGAAGCAATAGTGCTCTCATGAAGATTTAAAGTATGGGCTCATAAGCAGACAAGAACAATTGGTAAAAGTGACAGATAGTAGGGCCTAGGTCAAGGTTCTCTACCCGTGACCATGGACCCATCGAGGGTACAAGCGTGGTAATTTTGGGATAAAATTACTTTTATCCCAAAATTAGGGGGCATGTGTTTACACCAAAATTTGGGAAAGAGAACATGGGAACTCGGAGGTCCTAAGATTGTATCATCAAGGAATCGATTAGAAGTTAATTAATATCAGCTAGTTTTGATGCAGTATCAGAATCAGCTATTTTATGGATGACGTCAGCAGACAACATCAACGGACTACGTACGGATGATGTCAGCGAGAAAAACATGTTGAACTCTACAGAAAGGGAAAGATTAGGGTCCAAGTTATCTTAAGTTAGGGATGTAATGAGTCGTGCTTGAGTAGGATTCATGTTTAGGTTCCGAGTATAAATATTGAACCCCGACTATTGTAAAAGGAGAACCAATCAATCAATACCAATAACTTTTTTTTGGCTTTATGCCAACCTTAGGAGTAGGAGTACTGTAGATCTTGGCGAGTTCTTCAACAAGCAGGGCTGCATCGATCCGGTCGATCTCCGGCTTGTCTGTAAGTACCGTCATGGCTTATACTTCCGTTTGTTAGGCTACATCGGTCCGGCCGATCTCTTACGGGCTCTAGTATAAGCTAGTTATTGACTCTTATCTAGTTCAGGTATGGCTGCATCGGTTAAGTTCGACCTCCACTGCTTGAATTAGATTAAGGTCAAGTTATCGGCTCTACCTAAGGGTGGCATCCTTCGGGTAGATTTATTAAGT
The DNA here is from genome assembly GCF_019320115.1 of Miscanthus floridulus. NCBI lineage: Eukaryota > Viridiplantae > Streptophyta > Magnoliopsida > Poales > Poaceae > Miscanthus > Miscanthus floridulus. Next base: position 23,131,101 of record NC_089596.1, read on the forward strand.
TACCAGTTTTGCTGATGTTCTTGTTGTCATACGTTTTCAGCAATATCAACCTACCAGATCGAGATTAATCTAGATCGGCCTCACATCCTTTTAGTACATCATTTATTTTGCTATATCGTGTTAATTTTCACTTCAAATGATGGATTATGTTTTATCGGCTGTTCTACTTTGATCTTGATCGTGCATAGTATGCGGTCAAGGCATGACTGATCTTAAAAAGGTTTATTAGCTAGTTGAATCTGGTCTATAGCTCGCTATTATGGCTATAACGATTTGGTCGATTCCCACCGGTAGCACTTTAGATCGAAGTATGCTAGCTGGTAGATTTGTTTTCAACTAGACATGACCTTGGCTGTTTGCTATGCCTACATTGGCTAAATAGCCGATCGCCCATACTTTAATGCTTACAGTGTGTCTTCATGATTCCATTAAATATGAATAGATCTATTTATTTTAAAGGTTTGATTTATTATCTTTATCATGGCTACCATCGATCTGGTCGAACCCCACTGTTAAAGATAACAGGTTAGGTCTGATGAGTTTATAGATCTGTCCATATTGAATAGTCGATTGTTCACATGATGTAATCCCTTTTCTACCTGAATTAGCTGTTTTAGCCGATTCGCCTGTGCTTTCACAGATATGGCACGCTTTCATGAGCCTGTCGAAGTATGGTCGGTTCTATGGACTTTCTGGTTCTACACTATCATCATCATCATAGCTGTATCGATCCGGTCGAACCTAACTGTTGGCGGTGATAGATTAGATCTAGATGGTTCGTAGGTCTGTCTATATCAAACAGTCGATTGTTCGTGTGGCATATCCCTTTTCACTGGATTCATTGCCTCTACACCACATATCGATCAAAGCCAGTGATGTATCTTTGACGCATACATGCTAATAGCTCAAGGGAAAGGATCATTAAAACTAGGTGTATCGTATTCGGTACTATAAAATCAATCATGACCCATGTGCTTTACTGCCTTAAACAGCCGATTTTTTCTTGTATCGGCTATTTTAGTTGATTTTCCCATCTGGCTGCTCCCGAAGCAGCACACTTGGAACTGTCTGGGCAAAACCGGCATGTTCCACCCTAAATTACTGATAAACTTTCTCTCCTTGTCAAATATAGGTCAAATTGATTGGCACGCCCTTGGGAATTCGTAGGATCGACTGCTCCTGCGTTGAAGCCAGGTAGATCTCCAGATCGTTCCAGCTTGCTACGTGTCCACCCGACGCAGCTAACCATGTTTTCATGCCGACACTATCAAGAAAGCACTAGCAAGAATTGCCATCAACAACAAGCCCTCTATCTTCGACGCTCCATCGACATGCCTCATGGCAAAGCCTACCAAGGTAAAATATGATGTGAGTGATGATGATGAATGTGAAAGTGATGCTTATAGGAGTGATGATGATGATGAGGAGGACACCAAGGAGGAGCTCATGGACATGTGTGAGCAAGTGCACACTTGCTTTGAGATGAAGAGAAAGGAGTGCAAAGAATTGCACAAGAAAGCCAAATTTCTTGAGCAATCTCTTGATGAGCTCAATGCCACTCATGAGAGGCAATTAGAAGCCCATGAGAAGCTTGGCAAAGCTCACTCTAAGCTCGAAAAGGCCCACTCCTCTCTCATTGAGCAAGTTAAGAAGGAGGAAGCCAAGAAGGAGCAAGTGATTGTGTCTTGTGATGTGGGACTAACATGTGATATTATTGATGAATCTTTTTATAAGCCTATTGTTGTTGCTCCCACTAACCCTTCTTGTAGCACTTCTACTTCAACTTCATCCTTGAGTGATGGTTTCACTTGTGATGCCTCACTAATGGTGGAAAATGAGACCCTCAAGAAGGAGGTGAATGAGCTCACTCGTGCCTTAGGCAATGCCTATGGTGGAGATGCTCGCTTGCTAAAGTGCTTGTATAGTCAAAGGTTTTCTCTCAACAAGGAGGAATTAGGCTATACCCCTAAGAAAGGCAAGGCGGCCTTTATCACTCCCAAAGTTAGCTTTGTGAAGGGCAATAGTCGGTTTTGCAATAGATGCAAGCAAGTTGGGCATATAGAGCAATATTGCACGACTAATAAGAACAAGCAACCTAATGTATCCTCAATTAGATTTAATTCTTGTTACATGCTTGTTAAGGGTGCCAATGGTGTGAAGGCTAAGTTCATTGGTACACCAATTATGGGCCCAAAGAAGAAGGCCATTTGGGTACCAAAGACCTTGGTAACTAACCTTCAAGGACCCAAGCAAGTTTGGGTACCTAAAAAGAATTGATCTTCTTTTGTAGGTCAATTGTAAAGCTAGAGGAAGGCATTGGGTGCTTGATAGTGGGTGCACACAATACATGATCGGTGATCCAAGAATGTTAAATTCAATTAATGAAAATAAGAGCAATGGGATTGATAGTATCACATTTGGTGATAATGGCAAAGGCAAGGTCAAAGGGCTTGGTAAGATTACAATATCTAATGACTTAAGCATTTCCAATGTGCTACTAGTAGAGAGCTTGAACTTCAACCTATTATCGGTAGCTCAATTGTGTGATCTTGGTTTCAAGTGCATATTTGGTGTGGATGATATAGAGATCATAAGTGTAGATGGCTCTAACTTGATATTCAAAGGATTTAGATATGAGAATCTATACTTGGTTGGTTTCAAGGCTAGAGAAGCTCAATTGTCAACATGTTTGCTCACTAAGTCTAGCATGGGTTGGTTATCGCATAGAAGGCTTGGTCATGTTGGAATAAAATAATTGAACAAGTTATTCAAGCATGACTTAGTTAGAGGCTTGAAAGATGTCACATTTGAGAAGGATAAACTATGTAGTGCATGTCAAGCCAGAAAGCAAATTGGTAACACACATCCTAAGAAGAGCATGATGAGCACATCTAAGGCATTTGAGTTAGTGCACATAGACTTGTTTGGACCAACCACATACACTAGCATTGGTGGAAACAAATATGGATTTGTGATTGTGGATGATTTCACTAGATACACATGGATGTTCTTTCTTGTTGACAAGAGTGATGTGTTTGCAACCTTCAAGATATTCATCAAGAGAATTCATAATGAGTTTGGAACAACCATCATGAAAGTGAGAAGTGACAATGGAAGTGAGTTCAAGAACACAAGAGTGGATGATTTGTGTGATGATTTTGAAAGTAGGCATCAATTTTTGGCCAAGTATACTCCACAATCAAATGGCCTAGTTGAAAGAAAGAATAGAACTTTGATTGACATGGCAAGATCAATGTTGAGTGAGTACAATGTGAATCATTATTTTTGGGCTAAAGCAATCAACACGACTTGCTATTATAGCAACCGACTCTATTGTCACCCCATGATGGAGAAGTCACCTTATGAGCTATTGAATGGAAGAAAGGCCAACATAGCATATTTTTGGGTTTTTGGTTGTAAATGCTACATATTGAAGAAAGGCACTAGATTGAGCAAGTTTGAAAAGAAATATGATGAAGGTTTCTTGCTTGGTTACTCCACTACTAGCAAGGCATATAGAGTTTGGAATTTGGCTAGTGGTACTCTTGAGGAGGTTCATGATGTGGAATTTGATGAAACAAATGGTTCCCAAGAGGAATATGAGAATCTAGATGATGTGAGAGGCACTCAATTAGTCAATGCAATGAAGAACATGGACATAGGTGATATAAGACTTAGAGAGGTGATTGATGTTGAAGATGATAAGAATCAAGTGCTCTCTAACTCAAATGAACAAGCTAGTGGTTCTCAAGATCAAAGTCAAGCAAGTGCTAGTGTTGACAAAGTGCAAGATCAACTATAAGTGGCTAGTTCATCATCTCAACCAAATGATCAATCAAATGCAAGCAATCAAGTGCAAGTGCTCCAACCAACAAATGTCGCAAGAGATCATCCTTTGGACTCTATAATTGGTGATATTTCTAGAGGTGTACAAACAAGATCTAAATTGGCATCATTCTATGAACATTTCTTATTTGTGTCATCCATTGAACCTAAGAAGATAGATGAAGCTTTGAAGGATGTTGATTGGGTCAATACTATGCATGAAGAGCTAAACAACTTCAAGAGAAATCAAGTATGGGAGTTAGTTGAGAGGCCTATGGATCATGATATAATTGGAACTAAGTGGGTCTTCCAGAACAAGCAAGATCAAGATAGGATAGTAATAAGGAACAAAGCAAGATTAGTGGCTCAAGGTTACACTCAAGTTGAAGGTCTTGACTTTGGAGAAATATATGCCCCGGTTGCTAGATTGGAAGCAATTAGAATCTTGCTAGCCTATGCTTGTGCCCACAACATCAAACTCTATCAAATGTATGTCAAGAGTGCATTTCTAAATGGTTACATAAATGAAGAAGTATATGTTGAGCAACCTCCTGGTTTTGAAGATGAAAAGAAACCCAACCATGTTTACAAGTTGACAAAAGCTTTGTATGGATTGAAACAAGCACCAAGAGCATGGTATGAGAGATTGAGGGATTTCCTACTCTCTAAGGGATTCAAGATGGGAAAGATTGATACCACTCTCTTCACCAAGAAGCTTGGAAATGACTTGTTTGTATTGCAAATCTATATTGATGATATCATATTTGGGTCAACAAATCAAGATTTTTGTGAGGAGTTTGGCAAGATGATGCCAAGTGAGTTTGAGATGTCCATGATTGGAGAGTTAAGTTACTTCCTTGATCTTCAAATCAAGCAATTGAAGAATGGTACATTTGTGAGTCAATGCAAGTACATCAAAGACATGCTCAAGAAGTTTGGTATGAGTGATAGCAAAGCCATTAGCACACCAATGGGGACAAATGGCAATTTGGATAGTGATGCAAGTGGCAATATGGTGGATCAAAAATTGTATCGATCTATGATTGGAAGCCTACTCTATGTGACCACATTAAGGCCGGATGTCATGTTTAGTGTATGCATGTGTGCAAGATTTCAAGCCTCACCAAGAGAAAGTCATTTGAAGGCTACAAAGAGAATATTGAGGTACTTGAGATATACACAAAATGTTGGTTTGTGGTATCCCAAAAGAGCAAAGTTTGAGCTAGTTGGTTACTCCAACTCGGATTATGCGGGATGCAAGGTTGAAAGGAAGAGCACCTCGGGCACATATCAATTGTTGGGAAGATCACTTGTTTCATGGTCATCAAAGAAGCAAAATAGTGTTGCATTATCAACTGCTAAAGCCGAATACATATCCACCGGTAGTTGTTGTGCACAAATACTTTGGATGAAGGCCACTTTGAGTGACTTTGGAATCAAGTTCAAGAGAGTGCCATTGCTATGTGATAATGAGAGTGCAATCAAGTTAACCAACAATCCGGTTCAACATGCAAGAACAAAGCACATTGATGTCCACCATCATTTCATAAGAGATCACCAACAAAAAGGGGACATTTGCGTTGAGAGTAAAGCCACCGAAGATCAACTTACCGATATATTCACCAAGCCATTAGATGAGAAAATGTTTTGCAAGCTAAGGAATGAGTTGAACATATTGGATTTCTCAAATATGTGTTGATGCACCCCCCCCCCCATTATATGACATGCCTCTCCTTCGAGCAAAGCAAGGTAAAGTTGATTGACATGTCATTCATCCATTGCTAAGGATTTGTTTAGTGCATCTAGTCATTCCTATCATGTCCTAGGCTCATTCATGAAAATCAAATGAATTTGATGCTTGTATGGTACCACTATTGCTTGTATGCTTGAAATGATCTAGTGGTAGCATATGACATGTTTGTGGGCTTGTAAACCTAGTGCTTAATCTAGAAAATGAGCTATAAGTGTTTAACTCAACATGGTACAAGATAACCCTTATTTGGAGGTGTGAAGAAGCTTGTCCTTGGATCAAACCGAGTTAAATATCTTTTGCAAGTGATCTAGATTGAACCAAATTTGGGAAAATGATGCTCACTCCATTGATTAACATTGATAATCTCAACATATCTACATTTTAACCTTTGTAGTCATTGATGACAAAGGGGGAGAAATAGTGTACAAAGATAGTGAAAAAACAACAAAAGGTGGAGAGAAACAAAGATTAAGTGATTGGGGGAGAATTTGACATAGGGGGAGAGATATGACAAAGGAAGAAGATCAATTAAAATTAAAATTTTGAGCACACAAGTAGGGGGAGCAAGCTCATAAACTTGGTGGATGCATTTGAATGTGCATTTCATATGTTTGTTTGCATGGCACAAGTTTTAAACTTCAATATCCATGCTTGTGTGGTGTATGCTAGTTATAGGCTTGAATGATGAAATGAAAAACTAGCATGCATAGGTTAAGTAACTAGACTTATGTTCATTTTATAGAAACTAGACCCTTGCTTCTAATGTTGATCTCATGGGGTATTCTAGTTTTTGTGTATGTCTAGTTACTAATGGTGCTAAGGATGGTATATTGGTGCACTCCGATTGGTATCACGCTTCAAAGGTCCATCTTTTATACCTTAGCATCATTTGGTAGACATTGTCTCCTATATTTCCTATCTAAGCATATGTGTAAGCTACAATCCAAACTCTTAGCACATATGTAAGGGGAGCAATTGCTACCATATGGGATTCATGAAACTTGTCCGTATCCTTTTACACATGGTAAATATGCTTGGGCAAGCAACATGGATTCAATTAAATTTCAATTCATATCTTTGTGTAAGGGTTGTCATCAATTACCAAAAATGGGGAGATTGAAAGCTCTTATTTGGTTTTGGTGAATTGATGAAACCCTAAGTGCTAACCTAGTTTAACAAAGTGATTATGAGATAGGTGGCACACTCCAAGTGGTGAAGCAAATGAAGATCGTGACATGATGATGGTGATGTCATGGTGATGATAAAATGTTTGGACTTGGAAAAGAAGAAAGAAAAACAAAAAGCTCAAGACAAAGGTGAAATTGATAGGAGCTTTTCAGTTGAGTGATCGAGACACTTAGCGAGTGTGATCACATTTAGGATCAATAGCCATACTATTAAGAGGGGTGAAACTCGTATCGAAATGCGGTTATCAAAGTGCCACTAGATGCTCTAACTCATTGCATATGCATTTAGGATCTAGTGGAAAGCTAACACCCTTGAAAATGCTTGTGAAAATATGCTAACACACGTGCACAAGGTGATACACTTGGTGGTTGGCACATTTGAGCAAGGGTGGAGAAGTTGGTGAAATGAAGGAGGTGATAGTCACTGAGAAACAATGACCGGACGCTGGTCACGTAGTGACCGGACTCTGACCCTGCGTTCGGTCAGTGGCGCGCAGTGAAGGCCGCCCTCGGTCCCTTGATCGAACGCTGAAGAGAAAGAGGGACCGGACAGGCAGGGAGTGCGTTCGGTCACCTAGTGACATACGCTGACACAAGCAACAGAGAAAGGATGTGTTAACCGAACGTTGGCCTGGGTCCGGTCACGAGCCACCGGACGCGTTCGGTCGCGAATGGAACCTTACTGGAAACAACCGGACGCCAGTGATGGTGCGTCGGGTCACTTTGAGCAGCGCATCCGATCACAACTTAAGTGTACTAATGACCATTGAGATCGAGCGATTAGCATTTGAAGCAGGGGACACATGGCGAAAATCTGAGGACCGGACGCTGGGGTCCTGTGTCCGGTCAATACGACCGGCGCGTCCGGTCGCCCCGATTTTTTCAGGGAACAAGAAGCCAATGACTCTATTCATGGGGGCTCTCTATTTAAGCCCCATGGCTAGCTCTAGCTCACTCTCTTGGCCATTTGCATTGATATAGCAACCTTGTGAGCTTAGCCAAAGCCCTCCCACTCATCTCCATCATTGATTCATCATCTTTGTGAGATTGGAAGAGAATCCAAGTGCATTGCTTGAGTGATTGCATCTAGAGGCACTTGGTGTTCGTGTTTCGCTGTGGGATTCACTTGTTACTTTTGGTGGTTGTCGCCACCTAGATGGCTTGGAGCAGCGAGGATCATCGAGCGGAGGTCGGTGATTGTCTCTAGCTCCGATCGCGGTGATTATGAGGGGTCTTGTGCATTCCCAGCGGAGCGCCAAAAGGTAACTCTAGTGGATTGCTCGTGTCATTGAGTTACCTCACTTGTGGGTAGGTTCTTGCGGTGTCCAATTGTGTGGACGAGGCTCGTGCAACACCTCTTAGCCGCTGAACCACCAAGTGTTGGTCGACACAACGGGGACTAGCGTGCCGGCAAGCACGTGAACCTCAGGAGAAAAATTGGTTGTCTCTTGCCCGTTGGTATTCTCCCAGTGATTAATTTAGTAATCATCTTGTAATTGGTTCACTCCTGTATACGGCGGTATAATCACCTTACTTACTCATTTACATACCCGCAAACTAGTTGTAGTAAGCTCTTTAGTGTATCTAGAATTGAGAGCTTGCTCTGTAGCTTAAGTTTATCTAGTGGAGCTCTTTAGTGTAGCAAGTGTGAGAACTCTTAGTGAGTAGTGACTTAGTAAATTGTGTGTCTAGTGATTATAGTAATTAGAATTGTTGGATAGGTGGCTTGCAACCCTTGTAGAGCTAGAGCAAGTTTGATATTCGCTATTTGTCATATTAATCAAATTGCTCTAGTTGGTTTGTAGATTTTTAATAGGCTATTCACCCCCCCCCTCTAGCCATATTAGGACCTTTCACCTGGGTCGGCCCAGCAGGTCTGGCCCATCTGGCCATCTATACCTTCCGCCCAATATGCCTGCTCCTCCGATGCTCCCCTCATGGCTTCTCCATCTAAACAGGACGTCGATTCTCCATTCCGGTGTTGTTGCTCGTGCTCTCCCTAGCCTCGCTTTCCTTCTTGTTCCTAGTCCTCTCCCTCCTCCGCCTTGGCTCCACGACGCCACCGCCGCCTCCCGCTCTCGCCATCCCTCCTCTTTCCTCGCCGTCGACGGAGGAGAAGCAGCATCAGTAGCAAGCTCCCGAGGTCGCACGCCCACCGCCTCCCCTTCTCCAGCACACCACAGGGGCGCCTTGCCATGGGGACCGTGCTCGCTCGTCCTATCGTCGGGAGCGGCGCAACCGCTCGTCGGGGCTATGCCCAGCCACCCACCCACCAGGATCCCCCTCCCCCGCTCGACTCCGCGGCATCGAGCTTCGAGCCGGTGTCGAGCTCTGCGTCGACGAGCCTCCATTTATTCAAGCAGCAAGTAGATGTTGTATTTCAAAGCGCACGTTGCAAGTGTATGTTTCAATTATTTTAGATGATTGAGAGGTATGTTGCAAGTATTTCATATGAATATTGCAAAACTAGCCGGCCAGGTCCACGCCTCGGCCACGTTCCCTGCCATCTCGTGCAGCGCGCACCAGAAGCCGTACCAGGATGTGTTGCAGAGGTCGCGCGCCAGCTTCAGCTGCCGCTCGGCGTCGTCAGGGCTCATCTTCGCCGCCGCTGTCGCCCTCTCCACCCACCCGCGTTCCTCGCGGCGGCCCAGCCAGCGCGACTGCTGCACGGCGCTCAGGTGGTGCGACAAGTTGGTCAGCCTAGCCGAGCGCACCGGCACCCAAGAGTACTTTCTCGTCCTCTGCGGCGCTGCTGCTGCTGCCGCCGGCGCCGCCGGATCTCCTCCCTCCATGTAGTCGAAGTCGGCTCCAACAGATCGCGCGGAAAAAAGAAGAGCTTCTCGATCAATCGATTGATCGGATCTCGGGTCAATTGCACTCGATCCGCCTTTACATACACGTACGCCGCCACCCGAACGTATCAGTGTCGGATCTCCTGCCTAGTAATTCTGGTCCGGACCGGGCCCAAGGGGCTCGGGGCGAACGAGCCTCCGTGACCCGTGACCGTGAGTCAGATCAGACCAACGCGATGCCACAATAAATCCGAGTTTTGAATCATGGTACATGGATTATTTCAAACAAGCTGAGCTAGTATCGGCACTTGATCTTACAGGGCAACCAACAACAAATATGCAACAACGAAGCCAACAAAAACCCACCCCACCGGCAGAGGACCCTCTACATAATCTGGACCCCAAAAGAGAAACATTTGTGTGCTTGTATTTTCGACACTGATGAATAATTTCTTTCTTCAAATCTGTAACCTACAGATACTACCTACAACAACACCCTCCCCCTTTACCGTTGCCGATCTCATTTGGGGGAAGAAAACAGGGTCGTGAGGAAGCTGAGGACCTTCAGCAGCGGTTGGGGTGGCTGCCTTGGCTTGCTATCCCGCCCTTCTCTAGGCTGCAACTGGTTCATTTACAGAATGAGAAACACCGGAATTAACCTGTTGGAGACAGAGCGTCGCTTGCACTTGTTCAGATTATGGGGCCAAGAAATGTGATAGCCAAGAAATGAAGGCATCGATCAATGTATAATACCTTGGCTGCTTTGAAGAGTTCATCCAGGACCTCAGACAATGTGGGGTGTGCGTGAACAGCATACTTGATGTCCTGCACGGCACAAACAATTATGTACCGGTTCAAGATGAACTGCTAGCTATGTAGGAGTATATGACAGAATCCAAGCGACACTCACTTGCACACGAGTTCCTAGGGCGATGGCATTGGACGCCTCGTGGATGAGATCAGCAGCATGCAAACCCAAAATGTGAACCCCAAGAATTTCACCCGTGTCAGATCGGTAAATCAACTGCAGTGAGGAGCACATATTGTCAAATTCTGTTAGTGCAAAATTGCAAAAGCACATGTGTAAATTCTGGAGAAAACATGAACTTGAAGTAGCAAACAGAATGACCTTAGCAATCCCATCTCCTTCATTTTCTGCCAAGGCTTTAGTGTTAGCCTTAAAGCTAGTCTTCACAACATTTACCTCAAATCCTTCTTTGTCTGCCTTCTCTCTGGCTTGTGGCTGAGAAAGTTTCAAAAACAGTACGTTAAGCAAAAAAATAAGACGTTGCCTATTTTATATCCTTTCATAAGTACAATATTAATTGCAGTCAAATGAGCAAAATACGGCCATTAAGAAAATGGTGTCCAAATATGCAGTCAATAAATTCATGAACATTGATTAGAAGGGAGTGCATGAAAAGGACAGGTGACAGGTCTAACAACTTCAACAAGAAGATAACTTACCTCTGTCAGTCCAACCATACTAATCTCTGGATGAGTGAAACATGCGGCTGGGATGCTTAAATGATTTAGGATGTGATCCTTTCCAGAGATTTGTTCAACAACTACATTTGAGTAGGAATTCAACATCAGACAAGTACACCAATAAGCTTGCTCCAAGAAACCACAAGAAAACAGAATTCTCAAGTACCTGAAATTCCTTGTGCACTGGCAGCATGGGCAAGCATGAGTTTGCCATTGGCATCTCCAATGCAATATAAATTGGGTACCTATATCATATTATATGTGAATTATGCAGAAATCTTGAGGAGACACTTGTTCTAAAGAAAGAAGTCGCGCAATAAAAGTTGCAACATACCACATTGCCATCTGCATCCATGACTCGCATCCGTTCATCAACAGGCACAAAACCACGTTGTGTAACGACATTGATCTGAAGAAAAGGAAAATAAGCTTCAGCATTCTTATATTTTAAAATGTAGCATAAGATCTGGTAGCTACTAGGTTCAATTTCTAGATACTCACGTTTTCCAAGCCAAGCCCTTTGGTGAATGGCGCCCTTCCTGTGGCGATAAGAGCTGCGTCAACCTACAAATTTCCAACCTCCCCAGTGAGCCATTATGGTTAACTTATAAAGAATCTAATGGTAAATTGGAAAGCTAGCAGAAATGCTTTATATGCACTCCACTGAGATTTACAGTGCGCTTGGTCTTGCTTACCATATTGTTGCTTCTGATGACTATTTGCATTTGCAAGTGGACTTATGACTGAATATCTTAAATTTATATGGATTGACATTACTACATTCATGACAAACAATTTCATAATATATAAATGTGTTCTATATAGAATAATATATGTTCTATAGATGTTAGTCAAAGTGTCACCTTGAAGATTGTGTCAATGTCCTAAGAGACAAACATTTCTGTTCGAATGAAGTAGAATCATGACATATTATTGATATAAAACATTTCTACTACCTGATTTTGATTACAATGCTTGTAACAAGTAACTGTTACAGCATTCTGTGCTCAACCAACTATACATATGGCAGGTATAGGACCAATATGAAGCATTCACTCAGTAAAGTCATGCAGCTCTAGACAACGAGATAATAAAAGATTATGCGTGTTGCACTTGCACCGTTATACCATAACAAAGAGATGACTGGCAAAAGTAATCCACAAGAACAAAAGCAAGTTGCCAAAGATCGAAAGATATCAGAAATGTCACCTCAAGGGTTTCTTTGTGCTCCTTTGTCTTTGCATCAATAAGCTCGATGAGCACAGGTTTTCCGTCTTTTGCTGGAGTAATCTAGTGAAAAATCCATAGACCATTCAACATACACATTATTCAACCATGTCAAAAAAAAAAAGTCTGGAATACTTTGAGAAAGCTAGACCAAAGGTGAACCTTGCTTGCAAAAACACCAGTGTGATAGTCAATTTTCCGAGGATTGATAAGAACTCTCTGGGCTAATTTTGCAATTTCAGGATCAAATCCAGGCATCAGCTGGTCAAGAGCTTCAATGAAAGTAACCTGCCCAATTTTGAATTGAGTAAGTGACAATTAACTCACAACAACCATGTTCAACAGGCAACTGCAGATGATGTGTAAGGAGCATTCTAGAACTAGAATCCATCCAGCTTATCTGAATTATTTAGCATTTACTTAAGTTTAAAATGCTGGAATCATATTTTGCACGATAGCCAAACAATCAGTGGAGCTAAGATGAAAAATCAGAGAAAATAACAACAGATATTTAAAGAACACCAGAACACTGTGCAAGTTTCATAGTTTCTCTGGTGCTGTGGACAATGGTTCTTGGAGAAAGCAACCTAGCAAATAATTTCAAAGCAAGAGCTTCTAATGTACCTCACTTCCAAGAGCTGTGTATACATCACTGAATTCAAGTCCAATGTAACCACTTCCAACAATAGCTATCCAGTCTGGAACTGACTCAAGTTTCAGTGCATGATCACTGGTAAATACAGTTTTCCCTGCAAATAAACATCCGGCAGAATTTTGTGAGAACAGACAAAACAAGGAAAGTACACTAAAAATGACAACTAATACACCACATGTTACAATAAAGAACGCACCCAATGTTTATATCTCTAATGCGCTAAATTTCTAGGCTTGTTTGTGATGTGAAAAAAATTGTGCCAGCGACAACAGAATGACCACAAGGATCACATATCCAGTTTTTGCTCTCAAAATATGAGTGCAACACTGAAAAATCTCTAGAAGCAGGCATATAACCGTATGGATATTCAAGACATAACAAATGGCACCTTATGCTTTGCTTTTTGTCCCTGGTGATTCCAGATCCAACCTAAATCAATGTGGTGGGATTGGATTCTTGGTGCTACAACATTATAACATTTGGGTCTTTCTAACAATGATGAAAAGCAAAATAGCCAGAGTTGAATTAAACAAACAGACAAGCAAAACAGCATTGCATGTAACACTGAATTAGGAATGACTGCATCAATATGAACCACCAGAAAGTTTTGAAAAGCAGAGCAGTGCCGAAAGTCACAAGGTGCATTAAAAATGGCTATCACACTACAATTCACGGCCATATCTATATCCTCCTCATTATGGGTATTCAAGTTTAACAGAACTGAAATGAATAATTTTTTTATAATAAATCTCCAGCATGCACCATAAGTCCATAACTTTCCTAAATTATTGAGTTTTCAAAATTCAAAGAGAACTCAAACAGAGAAGTATTTACCATCAATCTCAATCCCTTTGGGAACAAAAGGAACTGAACCAGTGGCAATTATGATGTTCCTGGCAGTGATCTCTTTATCTTGGGAACCGGCTTTTCCATATCGTACCTTTTGCTTTCCCTGATCAGGACATCAGTGAAAACATGTTAGAACATGCACTTTGTATAACTACAGAGAGCTCATTTTTCACATTCATTCATGGATAAGATCTTGTTACACATTATCTCACTGGACATAATTAATGTCATAATCTTCACCAGAAATATTCAGTTTGTTTCATTTCTGGTTAGATCATGCAATTAACTTTTAACTGATCCATACCCAACTAGTCTTCAATCTGCTCATAGATTATAGATATGTGATTTTGCTTAAGTTTATGCATATTAAGAAAAAATCAACATAATTGAATTTTTTTTAAAAAAAGGTAGGGACAAACATAGTTATTAACAATTAAAAAACAGTATATACGGCACACAAACTAAATATTTAGCATTAATAATTCCTCCAAGTGTTGTCGAAGCTCAATAGTACACAGCAAAGTTTTAGATACAATTTACAAACACAAGCAACTCTGAATTATCAACCTCCAGCGAAAGAACCAGGATAAGATTCTCATGTACATAACTGTTTGTTCCACATCAATCAAGGACTATAGATAACTTACCACAATAGTGCAAACACCTGTCAATATATCCACTCCCAGAGCTTTCATTGAGTTAGTCAAGTTGCTACGGATTTTCAAGGCAAGATTGTTTGCATGATCAGCAACACCTTGCCTGTCATATCCAGGAGAGGAAACCTGTTACAAGGTAATATGCCTAACAATTCAGCAGCAATCAGGATAATAGATATAACATGTTCGAGTAAGAACTGCTAATGACCATAGGAAATGGCTGAGACCTTCACATGCCTCCTAAGAACAAGCAGAGTCCTTGTTTAAATTGTTGATTTTTTTGGAGTGAGGGGTGGGGGATGGGGGGAGACTTTAATAAAGAGTAACATGAGCATATAGTAACTAAAAGCCTTCCATCTATACGATTAATGCATGTGACTAATTCAAATTTAATTGTTAATTTTACACTTGTGGAGGTAAATATAACCAGGTTGTTCTTCCCTTGTCTATTACAGCTTTACTTCATCTATTGGGTTCCGACAAACACCAAGAAAGATTTGACTCTAAATGAAAAAATTGGAATGAACAAATTAAGTAGAATTCTACTAATTGCAATTAAAATGGATACAGTTAGGTGCTAGAATGGACAAAAGTACTCAGACAAGCTCCTAGCTGTAGCTTTTTGTCAATTTTGCACTATATATATGAGCCTATTTGAAACAGTAATTCAAGAACTGCTCTCGCCCAATTCATCTGATCACATTACCTGTAGACCCATAGACTTCATATGATGTTCATCATGAAGCTCCCGCATTCGACCACTGACAGCAAGGAGTGCTTTCGATGGGACACAACCTCTGTTTACACAAGTCCCACCCACAACATCCCCCTCAATTATGGCTGTTTTCAAACCCTGAACAAATTAGAGCAAAGTAAAACAAGATCAATATAGAAGCAGTACCAACTCTTAGAAATTTATTGGTATGGTTAATGTTTGGCATCATTCTTATTTGCTAGACTATCATAAGACATGTGGTAAAAATGGGAAAATACTGTTGTCTCTTGAAATTAACACGGACTACTTAGAAGATCAACCAACAACAGTCCAACAACAATGGTATGCAGAGCACCAAAACCTCCAAATTGAACAAGCACCCAAATTAGCAAACAAATTTGGAGACTAGGCATAGGTTGCAAATGGCTTACTCTGTGCGCTAGCACCATAACTAACAAGTAATTAACTGCTAGCAAGAAATTTTCCCGCCCAAATTACAGGTACACGCCTGGGACTTCCACCAACCTCGGCCTAGTGGCACCTCATCGCTCTAAAATCCTTATCAAATACACAAAGATCAACGATCATCCAATTCAAGCAAAATTTCCATTTCTAATGCCAAACTACCAATCAGGCATCACGTTTTATCGTCTCTGGTCAGTACTAACACATCTCATGGCAGACCAATTTCGCAGCTCCACTATACCAGGATTACTCGTTAACTTACGCTTACTAGCCATTCCACATCCTAACAGAGCACGACTCACTAAAACACCGTGCTGATGCTACACCGAGCACTTAATAAAAAAAAACGCGGACCTCTTCAACGGCGTGGAGTGCGGCGCCGTGACCCCCGACGCCCGCGCCGATGATGACGAGGTCGTAGTCGAAGCCGCCGCCGCTCCCCGCCACCGCGCCATTGGTCGCCGCCGCCCTCGCCACCGCCAGCCTCGCTGGCGACTGCGAGATCCGCAGCGAGGGGCACGCGAGGGCCTCGCCCCGGAGTCCGCAGACCCGGACCCCACCTGGCCGCCGCGCAGCCTCGGATCTGGCACCGCCGCGGGACGCGGTCGCCGAGGCGGAGACGGAGACGGCCGCGGTGGACTGCATAGCGACGAAATGCGACAGTAGGCTGGGGCTAGTGTGCGGTGAGTTGGGAGAGCGGGGCGTATATGTCGAAGAGGAGGAGGCGGGCGCGGGCGGAGGAGGCGAGGAGGGGTTTTATGCGACGGGGCGGAGGTTTCGAAGTTGGCAGAGGGCGGAGGAGGCCGAGGGAAGGAGAAGATGCTCCATTCCTATCTCTGCCTCCTCTCTTCTCAACGACTAAAACATTCATGAATATTCCGTGCATAGATGCGACATCAAAACCGCTAAAACATGTACGTTGGTTTCTACGACAATCTATCGTTCCATCGGTCCGCCTTCCCCTGTGATTCCCTGCCGCTCGCCCCGCGACCGTGACTTCCCCCTACGATCCCTGCCGCTCGCTGCGCAATCTCCGTCGGTCTGCCTTCCCCTGCACTCCTCACGCGGTGGCTCAAATCGCACACGCTCAAATCACGCATGTGATCCATGGACGGGGAGGGAAGAGAGGCAGCCGCACCGTGAAGGCGTTCACCTCCATCCACGGCAGCAAGACCTCCTCATTGCGGCGGTAGCGCAGGAACGACGGTAGGCCCATCGTGCTATAGCCGTCGGCGTCGATGTGGTTGAGCGAGAAGGAGGATGGCGCCGCATCCACGTCCTCCTCGCCGCGCGAGCCCCATCCACGTCCTCCCGCCAGCAGTAAGGAGAATGGCGCCGCCTGGATCCACCGGAACCCGGAAGTGACCGATGCAGCCCGGTTCTTCCCTCTCCCCGGCTGCTTCCCCTCCCAGGCGGCACCTGGATCTGCTCGTGATGAGCGCCATCCTCCGTCATCGCGCTCGGTAGTAGCAGCAGCATCATCTCTACTAGCAGAGTCCGGAAAGGCCCGGCGCCGCATCTCTGCTCGCGATGAGGAAAATGTTCCCATCGTAGATGATGATGACAGTACCTCCACTGGCCACTGTCCGGCCCCGATGCACCTCCTCTGCGCTCCAGCGATCTCGATCTACCTCGATACCTCGATTGGCAAGGTCAGCATCTCGTGATTTCTGATTTCTCTTCCATGATATCATCCCTGATCCCCTTCATAGAGGGATGGAATACCGAAGGATGCCAGGGCAGGGACGTCCGATCTAGTGTGTGTGTGTTTCGCCCTTACCACTTGAAAGGACCTAGGATGTCGCCTAGAGAGGGTGAATAGACGTTTCTAAAAATTAACACCTTTAAATGTGGAAACAATTAGAAAGGGGAGTTTCCAAAATGGAAACTCCAAATTAAGAGTACTACCACCCCTCACAAGTTAGCCACAAAGTAAACAAGGTATAAAAATATATCTAGAAGCTACAATCCTGCAACACCAAGTTAGAACAGAGAATAAATATTTTCAGTGCAGGCAGGAAATACTGGACGTATCCGGTATACACGATTTCTGCAGATCGGCCCTGAACTTGCTCCTTTCGATTTCTATCTTCAAACCAAATTGCAGGCACCTAATGGAGATGACAATATACACAGAGAACCTGCAGAACAGCTAGAGCAACACAAATATCAAATGAAATACGAATTTAGACACGATATTTGTTTTACCGAAGTTCGGACTCGTTCGAGTCCTACTCTCCGTTGAGGGGGCTGCGGGCGACCCAGCGAAGGTCAGCCCTAGAGGGTACCACGAAGGTCACTCTAGCCGGAGTCTTTTCCAACTCCTTTTCCTCCTTCCACTAATTTGATTCCGAGGCGGCGGAATCGACCGTTACAAACTTTTCGAAGCAACCACAATCTCTCGATTGCTCTCCGGCGACGCCTAGCCGTCTAGGACCGAAGAGTCCAAGAGTAACAAATGCGAATCACGAGATTGACAATATGCACAAGTGCTCAAGTGGTGGCTTGCTCTCTTTTTCAAATTCTCTCTTAACCCACAAATTAATTTTGCAATTTGGATCACACACTCACTAAGAGAGGGTTTAGGAGAGTTGGCAAGGCTCAAAAACGTGTGTTTATCTCAGCAAAATCAGCAGCCTCCAAAGGTGAAGGCTTGGGGGTATTTATAGCCCCCTTGAAAAACTAGCCGTTTTATAGCCGTTGCAATACCGGACACGTCCGGTATGCATACCAGACACATCCGGTATGACTCATACTGCGCCAACGGTAACTAAGTTACAGTGATGTTGTGAGGCGTCGGAACTCCCGAAGAATGCCAGGACTTCCGACAGTCGGAACTCCCGACTCAAGTCGGAACCCCCGACCCTCAGCAATTTTGAAAAATATGTAACTGAGTTAAAGTTAGTGAGGTGTTGGAACTCCCGACGTATGTCGGAACTCCCGACCGTCGGAACTCCCAACTCACGTCGGAACTCCCGACCCTCAAGGCTTTTGAAAACTAGCCGTTGGCTTCTGGTCATCCATACCGGACACGTCCGGTATGAATACCGGACACGTCCGGTATGATCAGGATAGTGAAACCTCCAGGTCTGTTGAAGTGCGAGACGTCGGAACTCCCGACCCATGCCGGGGCTCCCGACCGTCGGAACTCCCGACCTACGTCGGAACTCCCGATGAACCAACCCGAGAACAACAATTTTACAGCTGCTGGACAAATACCGGACACGTCCGGTATGAATACCGGACACGTCCGGTATTGCCAGACCAGCAAGAAATCAGTTAGCACTTTTGTCGCTCAAATAATCAAACCTCACATGGGTTGGCTTGAGCACTTATGAAACATTATCTATCAACATGATGCATCCCTCTTAATAGTACGTCATACCTATTAAACTCAAGATCAAAGGAAAAATGAATTTATACCACTTGAGTTGATTTCTTTTGAATTGATGCCGTCCCTTCCAATCTTCATCAAGTAAGGGTGCTAACAAGTTGATGTTGATCTTTTCACTTGAGCATAGCCATCTTGAGCATGTGACTTGATTCCATTCATCAAATTTGAATAATCCCAAATGTATCAAGTCACTTCCATCAAATACTTCATTATAGATTTGATTCTTCACATCAATATGATCATCTTAGCTTGATTAGTACCTCAATTAAATGCAAGTACTTTCTTCTTCACCCTAGCTAGGTTCTTTGGCCGCCAAGCCGTCACTTGCCCTTCACCCTTGCTTAATACCTCGAAGCCTTTCCTTGCTATCTTCACCATCTCAAGTCATCAAGTCACATCTTGTGTTGAATCATCCATTCATATGTATTGTTATCTTTTTCATTTTAATTTAGCAAGCTTCAAATATGAGACCATTCCATATGTAATCCCTCATGTCTCATTAACTAATAATCATGAGCTTGCTTTCACATAGTACATGGAAATCCCACAAGAAATAAGCCTTCACATGAATTCCATTTGCATTGTTCTCTTGTGCTTGAACTAGATTGTTTATACAACAACACATCATTTTGGCTTTCATTAAGTACCTGTGAGATAACCTATTACCTGTTCACACTTAGCAAACGGGTTAGTCCTTTAATCACGTTGTCATTCAATCATCCAAAACCCACTAAAGGGCTAGATGCACTTTCAATCTCCCCTTTTTGGTGATTGATGACAACTTGATTAAAGCTTATAAAATGATATAAATATTTAAACTTTTGGGTTCAATGATTTATGAGAGGCTCCCCCTTAATATGTGCTTATGATTAGAATTCTCAAACTGACCTCAAATGTCAATTGCACATACTAAAACAAATAGGAGACTCCCCCTAAATCATTGCATTCGTGGGGTGCATGTGTGTGTGACAAAGAGAAACCGTGATGCATATGACAAGATATATCATACAAGAATAAATATAAAGGCATCACATCAAATATTTTCATTCTAGCATGCATAGTCCTTATGAAAATAAATATGACACATGTAATTCACACATAGCACTCATTACAAATTTTCTCAAGTCCAGAAACCACTGATATATAGATAAAGATCATATCTCAAGAGATACATAGATAAAGCATAAGTCTCATCTCTCACAAGATATAATCAATGAAGCTCAAAAACAAACTACAGCCTGCAGTACATATCTTCAGATATAAAGATAAGCAAATGAAACTATCCTGAAGCTTTAATCAGTCTCTCTCCCCCTTTGTCATCTATCACCACAAAGGTCCAACAATGACATACTAAGGACAAAGGGGCTACAAGCTGTCACTAATCTCTGGCATTACTCATCATCATCATCATCTCTCCCAGCATCTTCGTCATCAGAGCGGGTAACACCAGCCGGATGAGAACCACCGACACTAGATGGGTCGTAGCCACCAGAGCCGTAGTAGCCGCCACCACCCGTCAAGTCACTCCACCAATCTGTAGCATAGTCATCGGCAGTGCTGGGACGTGGCTGAGAGTGAGTAGGCACACGAGCCTAAAGTGGTAGAGTGTCAGGGTGCTCAGGTGCCTGCTGCTGCTGCTGTCGCTGTATGAACTCAACATACTCTCTATCATATCTAGCCTGCTGCTGCTCCTCGGTCTCAGGCTCACTAGCTGCCTCATCTGATAGAGGAGATCTAGGAGGATCAAGCTCAAGATTAGAAGCAATTTGCTTCAAAGTCCAAGTGTCCTTCCTCCTAGCCTCCCTCTCCTTCTGCTGCCTAGTCTGGATGTCACGGCGCATCCCAAATATGGAGCTGAAAAGCCTGCGGATAGGCGAAGGAGGACTGCCACGACGTGAAGTAGAACGTGAAGGAGCACGTGGTGAAGGTGAAGCTCCTGCTGGTGCACCACTCCCAGGTGCATCTGCCTCTGGTGCTGCTGCTGCTCCTCCTGGTCCTGCTGGAGGTAACCCTGTCTCAAGCAGATCTGCAATAATCTTCAGGGCCTTGTGAATCTTATCATACTCGAATGTGTGCCCTGTCACCTGCTCAATCATATGCATGATATAAGGAGCAAAACCACAGCCCTTGAGGGGCCTCTCTCCAACACTCCTAATCTCGGACCAAATAAAATCAAACACGCTGAAGGGCCGAGCATCAGGTGCCATCCTGTGGAGTAGGTTCCTGGAATAATCTGTAATGTTGCCCTTGTCTCCACCCTTGCAGTCAATAGTCTTTCTAAACATCCTGTCCAGGTATCTGTAGGTAGGGTGAAGACCTAGAACCTTCCCCACAGCTCCTCTCTCACCACCAGGAGGATACATATATGCGAGTTGCTCAGGGGGTAACACCTGCTCGGTGTGGATCCTGTCCCTCTAGAGATCATCCTCTGAGAAGCCAAGCTGGGCGGCAAAAACATCATAGTCAACACTGTACCACTAGCCCTCAAGCATCCAGTGCATCCGCCGCTCATCCTCCTCAACAAACAGAGTAGCATAGAACTGAGCTACTACCTCTGTGTTCTAGTCATGCTGGAACTCCATGATCTCATAAACCCCAGTGCACTGGCAAATGGCAATGGCATGATCAACTGAGGCCTTCTGCAACTCTGTAACGTACTGCCAGTCAATCCACTGAGACCTGGCAATCATAGGGTTCCTGGTGAGAATCACACTAGAGTAGAAGTCCAGGTGAAAGGCTGTCTGGAAGCGGTGATCGTACTGAACCTTAGGTAAGCCTCTCGGATCAACCCTTCGCTCATCTCTAGTTCTCCTGGTCATACCCTTTCCTCTGTAATCAACCCTGGAAACATAGGAGGGTACATTGGGCAGACATGTCTCAAGGAGACCATAGTGCATCCCCTGACCAGGCTGGTGCTGAACTGGAGGAACTGGCTCCTCCTCCTCAATCTCCTGCTCCTCATCTGAGCTATCACCGTCTGATCCTCTGTGAGTGCTCTTCCTCTTTTTATCTTCTCTGGGCTCCATTCTGAACTCATCAGAATTAGTGTCAGAAGAAGAGCTCCCTGACCCCTCTGCATACTGAGGTGTTGCACTAGAGGCAGCTCTGGCAGGCCTCCTGCTGCTCGGCTGGAATCCAGGATGCATATCCTGTCTCGCCTTCTTGTACTTCTCAAGTGCTGGATCATGCCTATGCTTGGACCTCGGCTCCTGTCGTCCACTCATGGCTGCTGTCCTGTATCCAAAGATTTCCAAAGAATTTTAGATACATGCCCATAGCTTATTTTTGAATTGTAATTAGACATAGATTCTTTTATCCAAGGTTTTACAATCACCTCGACACACCATTGTCACAAGGTTTGCAAAACATAGATACAGAAGAAACTGTGCCTAATAAACAATTCTAGGATAGCATTGAATCAAAGGAAGCAGAGAGCCTGCTCTGCTGGGTCATACCGGACACGTCCGGTAGCGTCCGGTATGGGCGACCAGCAACCCTAACCAGGGTTCCTTGATTCAAACCAACACGGATTAATACCAAACTTTGGGCATTGCTTCTCCATCACCAATGCAGCATATTGACCGAAGGAATTTTCAAATCATGTATTGACCAAGTAGATCGGACGAGGTCCGTGATTAGGGTACCTTGAGAGGAGAGAAGAGAGAGTGATGTGAAATCCAAATCCACGGGCCTTCAATCCTTGATCCAAGCCTTCTCCAATGCAATCTCCCTCTCTCTCTTTTCCTTGGTGAAATCCTTGGTCGCCCTAGGTGGGAAGAAGGGCGTCAGCTGGTTGATTTGGAGGAGGCAAGTCTGTTTGGGCCGAAGGGGTATGCTCTATTTTTATAGTCCCGCTCATACCGGACACGTCCGGTAGCATACCGGACACGTCCGGTATACGCGGGCTGGCCCAAATAATTCCAAAATGTGTTCTCACTCTTCCAATCCCTTTCTCTGTTGTTGCTCAGTCCAAAAAGATGTATGATCTTGATCCAAACTGAGTACTATCACTTTTCTTATCGAATGCCATCAATTTATTTTCTCTTTTCCAAATATATGGCATAATCAATAATTTGCTTGCTTGAGAGAGATAAAGTGAGACAAAGTAGATTGTGGACTTAAGAAAAACCATGTCATGTGTGATTAGCCGATCAAACAATCAAGGAGAGCCATAATCACCACATGACAGGGCTAGGTCGCAAAGACCAAGATTCAAATAGTTTTTCAAATTCACACCACCTACACATGCTAGTTATGGGTTTTGAAAAACATCTCTCCTATGTCACACAAATGCACATTCTAACATGTAAAGGGCCTTAGATGCACTTACAATACATGTATGTAAAAACATACCTTTGCCTTGAGCCCACAAGAATACCACTAAGAAGATACATGGCATGATAATCTTTATGTTGACCTTGATTGCCAAGTAATCATGCTTGATACATTTTCATCCAAAGAACTACAAAGAATGCTAGATAGATTTGTTAGTCCACAATGGTGCAGAATAGAAATTTAGCTCCCCCTAAATAAGTGCTCCAAGTAATTTGAATGACTTTCAACAAGCACATTGTTCTATTGAGAATTTGGGAGTCAATTTTCTATTTTGAACCACAACCAAATAATTTGCCATATTTAAATTTGAGTTGAAGAGATGCTCACAATCCACTTAGATTTGGTAAACCACAAACTTCTGAGTAAATTGAGTATATATGAAAATATATGAATCCAAAAACTCAGTTGCTTATTCAATTAGTGTTCTGGTTCCTACAATACCGGACACGTCCGGTAGGCATACCGGACACGTCCGGTAAGTGCAGGACAGACACAATTAATTCGCTGCTTGTGATTCTTTGTTTAGCTTTATTATTTATTGTATACTAGC